>NW_011343773.1:0-3143 GCF_000735185.1 Notothenia coriiceps
AACACGCCTGTTCACTCTCCTCTCCGCTTCTCTCTGCCGCGCTCTCGTCTCTTCTTCTGTGTTTCTCTCCCTGTATTGCTCACTCGTCTCTTTCGCCCCCTGTCGGCGGCGGTTAAAATAGAATCGCCCCGTCAAAATTGAAATCCCCTATTAATGTATTGATTATAGGTCCGGGTCCGCATAGGTCGGCGTCTGGGTCCGGACCGCGGTCCGCCTGTTGCCGACTCCTAGGAAATGTAAGATACTGATACAAAGGAGTCGTAACAGTTTGAAAAGGAGATCCTGGATGAGGAATTATCATAGGTAGTATCTATTATAATGAATACAACTCACTACATTTTAGAAAGTAAGACTTCTAGAACTCTTAATGCATTAACAAGAAGAGATTACATGTTTGGAATACGTACTGCATTTGACCTCATAAAGTCTGACTTTACGGCTGCAACACAATATCCGATTAAGTCAAATCTAACAATAACAGAGCTATACTAAGAAAACTGTGCCGATGAAACAGAATGTTATAGACAGAGGCTACATCATCATTATCATGTTCTCTTTCAGTGTCTGGAAGAGGCTTTGGTGGCTTTGTTGTGATCAGGATTTCTTAAAAGAAAATAAAGGGGAACCTACTCTGCTTTTTTGGGTTTTCCCTTTCCTGTAGTTCATTCTGGAGGTCTCCTATTCAATGTCTATAAAGCAGCTCGAGAGGTTATAATGCATGACATCACCAGTTAAAGACTCAAAACCCCATAAGCTCATGTTCATGATTATTGATTGGGCCCATAGTGATAGCCCTATAGTTTAAATCTACTACCCACAAATAAACATATGGACATGGGTTACTATTTTAAAAAATGGTAAATGTATTTAGGAACCTGTCCATGTGATTTTAAGTGGGGGTGGACCTCAAATCGGAGGGGGAAATAAAGAGACTTGATCTATGGAAACACCTATATGAAACAGAGCTGTGTACATTTAAATAGTCATAAAATCATGGCTATAACCAATAACATCCCATTTCCAATATGAAAAAACACTGAAACTTGTTTATTTATTTATTTTTGGTTCATTTATAGTCTGTGCTCCTGAATCAGCCTCTCCTGTCTCCCTCCTCTCCTCCCTTCTCCTCTTTGAGGCAGCAGCAAAGACTTGTTTTAGCTCTCAACAAGTCTTAAAAGTTACCTTTTTTCACCTAGTTAATTTTTTATTCATGCATATTTTACTAATCACTACCCCCTCAAATGGAAATATGTTTTTACATAAATGGTGACAAAACCATTTGAGACCCACTGAGAACACTCAACACTAAAAACACTCAGAGTCCTTTACCTCACCTGAGCTGAGGTTATCCCGAGCTTGAATGACAGAGAGACCAATCAAGGGCTTTGATTTATGATCTGTATGACAGTGGCCATGTAGACAGCCAGTCTGCCTGTGTGAGGCAGACCACTTATCAGGCCAGGCCATCGGGAAACCCCCTGTCCTCCCAATGGCCAGTCCGGGACTGGGTACAGGAGGCGTAGAGCAAGGGATCATTGTCCACAAGTTAATCGATCGCAGATGACGTCGCGGACGGAAAAAAAGAAGAAAAAAATTATTTAAAAACAAACCTAAATGGGTCGCAAAATATACTTGGGCGGCCGTTAATAAAGCCCAACTAAAGTCTATGTGTGGGAAACCCTGACATACCTTGGCCAAAGATCCAATTATTGCACCAAAATACAATATATTCTCCTCTTTTTCATATGAATGGGGACATAATACATTTGTTAGAGCCAATTCATTGCCTGAACACAAGTTCTTCAAATGCTCCAATCCACACTTAAACAAGAAAATGCTCCCTGCTCTAACATGACTTGGAAAATATCAATCATTTCTATAAAGGGAGCTATTACCTTCCGTACAATAATGTGATTGTCTTCTTAAATGTCCACACAATTATTGCATTGGCAAAACAACACCGTCAAACAGGACATTGGTTCAGATTCAAACGCTCCTATTGCACTCAGATTTATGGATATTCACATCCAATTGATATTCTTTTGTGTCAAAGGCTTCGTACTCGTTCTATCTTCCCTGACATTTATGGGAGATTATTGTCACTGAAAGTTATGTTGGAGCCATAATGACATGGTTTGAACGTGGATTTTTAACATAAGTGTTTTATTTCCTGACAGCCAAAGCCATAACATAAGCTGTATTTATTGATATTCCTTCTGCCTTGTGTCATTGAATGTGTTTTATACTCTGCATTTCTGAGAGATCCTACAATGTGTAATGGGACAGGTGTTTGCCATCCCCAGTCCTCACAATGACACACAATATACAGCTGTTGGATTTCTGTCAGACATCATTCCCACTTCAGGGCACTCTAAACAATATTATGATGTATAGACATTTGGGGGAAGCTGGGTTATTCGGAACATGAGAATACACAGGTATAGACAGAGAGAAGGAAGAAGTAAGATGTCCCCCGTGTCACGATTCTCATGTTATGTCACGTTTATAGTTTTGTAGGTTTGGGTGTTTTTGCTGTTTTCCATGTCATGTTTTCCTTTGGGTTATTGTCTGGTCCTTTCCCTGTGTTTTCCTCTTGTCATTAGTTTCCCTGGTGTGTCTAATGGTCTGATTATGTTCACCTGGGCCCCTGTGTTTTCTCCTCCCTCCTCACCTGTGTCTTGTTGTGTGATTGAGTCTTGTGTGTATTTAAGTTCTGGGTTTTCTGTCTGTCTTGGTCGGTTCGTCTTGTTCCCTGACTAGTTCTGCGGTGAGTGTTCTGTTTTTGTCATTGTACATATATCTCATAGCCTTGAAATAAAGGAAGTTTCAGTTTATATCTGCATTTGGGTCCTGCTTGTTTCACAAACCGTGACAGTACGAACCGACCTGAAATATGGGCCCAGCAGATCCTTTCGAGCAGGAGATATTGGAGTTAACCGTTGCTTTGGCTGTCTGCTCTAGTCGATGGTTGGGAGCGTCCAGGGGTCAGCAGCGAGAGGCTGTTCGGGCTGAGGCACACCAGAGGGCAATGGAGAAACCAGGTTTAGTTAAATTCTTACCTGGCTGGATTTTGGACTTCCTCTCAGTGTGTGATTCCCGCCCTGCTAGCCCCAGGCATGCTAGCTCCATGTCTCCCAATTCCC
>NW_011343774.1:0-4408 GCF_000735185.1 Notothenia coriiceps
ACACACGCACGCATGCACGCACGCACGCACGCACGCACGCACGCACGCACACACACACACACACACACACACACACACACACACACACACACACACACACACACACACACACACACACACACACACTTTGTATTGTATGAGATAACAGATACTGTTCTAAACTGTATTAAAGTAAACATGTATTATTTTAAACTGTATTAAAGTAAACATGTATTATTTGGGACTGTTTTCAAGTAATCCTATATATATAACCTTCTCACTTACACTCACTGACCCAGATACCAGCACACACACATATTATTTTCAAGGTTCTTTCTGGGGCCAATATATCTGTGTACAATGTTTGATTGTCTGGGAAAGAATAGTTTGTGTGAAATATTCCTTGGGAAAGTAAAGGAGTGAATTCAGGTGCAAGATAAAGATTGACTCTGTCCTTGGTTACTTCCGAAGCTCTCACGCTCTGTTCAGAAGTAAAATACTTTTTCCCAGAACTCTGATTCGCTGTATTGGGCCCGGCCAGAAGTGAATCCAACCAGTAAGAACACCTAGGGGAGTGAGCAGCCGACACAACGGACTCTGATTCGCTTAGGAGTGAAATCGACCAATTAGAGATTTGGGGGCGGGGGGGTGGCGGAGCAGCCGACATAACTCTGCCTCCAAATATGTCTATGTATACTGATGTTTATTCATGCACGAGGCCCCCTGTTTTCTGACTGGCTGGTCCCGATATCTGTATCGCACGGCAGTAGAGCGGGGAGCCCGGAGTGCTCTGTGACAGAGTACTCTGTAACTTGTATTGTAGTTTTTTACCATTAAAATCTGAATATTGTCATAATTTTTATGCCGGTGTTTTGAACTCCTTCTCTTATTAATGTGACCAGGCTCATCTAACGGACGGCGCGGAGCGGAGGTGGGCTTTAAGCCACCACCACTGTGTTTGCTCCTACACACACGACCAGGAATGTTGTCAGGCCCAGAAGCTTTCCGGGTGTTAATCCTTAACAGTGTGCTCCTCACACTGCCTGGGGAAAGACGGATACCCTGGTCATTGTGTGGAGGCGTTGTTTTCTGCGCAGGTGTGGTGTTCTGTGCTTCAAAGCGTGCGAAGAAGCCGTTGAGGTTGAGTATTATTTTCTCTTGTTGGGAAGTCAACATGTTGATACATGTTTGGCGTGAACGTTTTCAGGTTTGCATAATTAAAGTCCCCAGCGACAATGAGAAGGCTGTCTGGCTGTGTTGTCTGCTGGTTAGAGATCGCTCGATGCAGCACACCGAGTGCCTCCTCTCTTGCCCCTTTCACACCAACGCGGTTCCCGTTCTGGCTCCGTGCTAGAGCTTTTCTGGTTCGGAACCGGTTTTTCTTTTCAGTCACCAGTTTGATCACACCGCCCAGAGCCCGACTGGTGCTCCCGCTGCTGCATCATGACGTCACCGTTTACGTTGCTGATTTACTCCCCAACGGCATTGGGTCGATGATCGTGTTGCTTTTAATAATACGAAGCCAGATTTAATCAAATTACTACTTCTCAACCCTTGTACTTTTCTCCAGAGTGCCGTGGTTTATTGTTTATTAATGTGTTTCAGCGGCATTTACCGACCGCTGCAATGCTGCCCGCTGTTTGGCATGCCTCACAACACTGTTATGAAAGTTTCTCTGGTACAAAATGGGTGATGTTAGCATAGCAACCGAAGCTAAACTGACTATCTTGACTACTTGTTGTTGCTATCCTATTATGGCATAAGCCGGCACATTTTACCGGCGTATTTTTCATTATGATTCTACTTGAGATAGTCGGACATGAGTCATGACAACCTGTGCAGCCCATATATTGATTCCATCCGATAGCTGCTAATACAAAACAAAACGTCTGCCTGCTCTCCACAATGAACAATGACAGCGAACGGATGGTCAAAGTAAGGTACAAATAAACAGAATCACACTAAGCCTGGTTAGTGTTGCCTGAGTCACTTTATAAAGTGTGTTTTTTTTAATAAGTTTGTGGTTGCGTTCTAATCATTTTGGTCAGCGCTACTGCTTGTTACAACTTTAATTTGCCTTACTCGCCATAAACTGTTATTGCTCAGGTTGATCCCGCCCCTGCCCCCGCCTCCGACGTAAGCTTGACGTATGCGGTTCTTGCTTCTAGACCGAATAAAATAGTCTGCTTGAAAAGCACCGGTTTTCGGAGCTTAGAGGCGGCTCCGCTGCGGTGTGAACAGGAAAAAACAGTGCTTGTCAGGCCCTAGCTCCGAACCGGCCCTGGAACCGCGTTGGTGTGAAAGGGGCATCTGTCCTTGTTGTTAGAGGTGGGTGGGATGTATACCGCGACAAGCAGGATGGAGTTAATCTCCCTTGGAAGGTGGAAAGGCCTGCACTTCACGAACATAAACTCTGCCAGGGTTGAACAATGTTTGTAGACAATCACAGCGTCCCTACACCATGCATCACTGATGTAAACAATCACACCGCCACCGCGGTACTTCCACCCGCTAACCGTAGCTCTGTCTGAGCGGTAGCATGTTAGCCGGTCGAGCTGAATGGCAGAGTCTGGGATGTTGTCATTTGTGACTTGCTTTATCGAAATCAGTTGCATTGACCGCAGACGCATTTTGAGTTGTATACAATGTTGGAAAGAGGAGATTCCTAGCTTTCTAATGATATCAGGATTGTTTTTGTACTCCAAATATTAAGCAAAATATGTCACATTATATATGATTGTCACAGAGTCATCGTTTTGAGAAAAAGGCCTTTAAAGTTTCCTCTTTTCTGGAATCCATCGATCTGATTGATTATTAGCGGCTAATAAATGACCAAAGTAGTATAGAGGAAACATATTTTCGTTTGTATTACTGGCCTGGGGGAAGCTCGCGAGTGTGTGTGTTTGTGTATTTTTGCGTTTGTGTGTATTTCATTTCAAACCTTTATCTATCCACGTGTATCCCATTGAGATCATTGATCTCTTTTTCAAGGGAGACCTGCTCAAGTAGGTTCCACATGAAACATAAAAACATTATCAGAACAACAAAAAGGACATCATACAGCAGGGATCACCAACTACATTTGTCCAAGGGCCAAAATGTGTCCAATAGACACTATCGCGGGCCAGCGATTTTTATATAGCGGGTACTAGTGGAGCACGCTCAGGTACTGCGGACCGGGTAAGCTTAGCAGACTCTTCACGCTAACGAAGGATCACTTCTACGCAGGGTTGGGAGGGTTACTTTGTAAATGTAATCAGTTACTGATTACTGAATACATGCTCTGAAAGTAATCAGAATACAGTTACGTATTCAGATTACTTTTAGAATACTTTATTTTTCCATAACAGATGGGTATGTTTTGGTGAACAGGAGACACTTATTTTACTGTTTTAATGGCTTATCGAGAGCACAACTCAAACACAACATCTTGGTGTCATTCTGGACAGCTCCCTCTCATCTGCACCCCACATAAAAAACATCACCCGGACTGCATTCTTTGTACTGTCTTAAAACCTTTCCTTGGAATATGTTAGGAATTGTAAGGTGTCCTTGGGTGCTTTGAAAGGCGCCCCTAAATATCAGGGATGCAAACACAGGTATGGTGAAAAAAGAGAGAACTATTCGAAGCAGAAAAAAAACAGCGTAATATACCGTCTGACAAAGGCCTGTGCTATAATGCTTCAATTAACTGGCTATTCTTTATAATATACTCAGATCAGTAGGAGACAGAGATGTTAAGTTATAAATCAAGGGGTTTTACTATTATTATTTACAGGTAGATATTATCGAGGGCGTAACTTTGGTTTAAGAAGTGGGGGACACACAAAACAGGGGGTCCTCCGCAATGAAACATATCTATTATCATTATATATAATGAGAGTGCAAACTTATCTAGTATCCTATCCATATTAACCTGTTTATTTGTGGGGGGACCTCACCTCCTCTAGGGGGGTCCGGGGGCATGCTCCCCCGGGAAGATTTTTTTCTTTAAGTTAAATGCATCAATCTGGTGCACTTTGAGGGCAAAATTAAGAGATGTATGGATACATCTCTCAACACTCATATAAAACAGAACTGTATAATGCTTCAATTAACTGGCTATTCTTTATAATATACTCAGATCAAGAGGAGACATAGATGTTATGTTATAAATCAAGGGTTTTTATTATTATTATTTACAGGTAGATATTATACACTTTTGACTTTAAGGGTTTTTCTTCTTCTTCTTTGCTTGCACAAGTGTTTCTACTGCTTTACGTCTAGCAACATTCCGTTGCTTAGCTGCATGTCTCAACCTTGCTTCTTTCTCCTCTTGCTGTGCTGTTCTCTTGCTCTCTTGGGAACTTGCACATGTTTCTTGAAGCCATACTCCACCTGTCTCCTCCCTTTCTCCATAAGCCTCTCCTCTCTCTGTGCTTTATCCCTG
>NW_011343775.1:0-2295 GCF_000735185.1 Notothenia coriiceps
AGAGAGTGAATACACATACTATACAGAGATGCTGTTGAGAAACCAATGTGAGTTTGTAAAATTGAACAATGTACATCTATTCTAGTAGACCTCAACAATGGAATTATGATCAGTAGAAATGGCCATGACATGGGACCTTTAATGTACTGGGTAGTCCTGCATGAAAGGGCAATTTATTCTCCAAAGCCTTCCGTGCAGGTTAAAATGAGTTTCACTCTAGCAGAGTGACAGCTGAAGCCATGCTTAGAGGCTGTGATAACTCCAAACAGCAGTCCCCCTACTCTTGGAATTACTGTTGGTAGTGTGAGTCCCAGTAAGAGGATTCTGACCAGACGCACCTTAATGAGAGGTTTCTCATTCAGGAAAAAAAAGCTTGTTGCCTGACAGTTGCTCGTTAAAACAAATCTCTGTTTTTACTTCACTAATTGCTCCGGCTGTCTCTAATACCTGATTAGCACAATGAGGAATTGACATGCCAACTTGGGCCTTTCCAACTACCCGTCTTTATGTGAAAGCTTTGTTCTCTTATGGCTCTCATTAAGATGTCATCCATACTCAGCTGGAACATGTACTATCTACTACTATTTTTACCATGAACTAGGATGAATGGCTAACCTCTCAATTCAACCTGAGAATGTTTGCAGAGAAACAGCTGACCTCTTCTCTTATGATATTTTCTCTGCGAGGTGTAAAGAGATTGTCATGCCTCAATCTGTTGTCCTGTCCCCTGGCCTCCTGTCTGCAGTAATCTTGATGAGGGGCTAATAAGCCAGAAAGACGGTGACCCCCAGTAGTACCCCCCAGTGGGCCAAGACCTTCCAAAACATCCTCTGTTAACCCTTCACTGACCAGACCTGGTCTAAAGTATGCTCAAGTAATGAAAGGGATTTTAACAAAGCCATGAAGGATCAAAGCAAACTTTCTGCAGGAATATTTGGAAGGCAAATACAATATTGAAGCATGGCATTCCATTTGGCTTTTAATATTGTGTCTGACTGTCAGCTTAGCTCGGACATTACTACCAGGAATTCACAGCAGGGGAGTGAGGACAGACCAGACAGAAATGTTTTTCCTTTGTGAGAGCCTTCGAGTAATACAGGGCTCTTTGGGCCAGTTCTTATGGGTCTACCTAGTTAACTTAGAGGAGAACTCAGCTGAATTTACTTAAACAGCAAGGTCGGTTTACGACTAATCAGTCAATCAGTCAAAACTATCATTAGTCTGCGGTGGGGCTCAATTTGAATACTGCAACATTTGTATAGAGCTGTGTTCAGCGGAACAACTGCAACTGCTGCTGGTCCTTCACATTTTGTTACGAAGCCACGTTGGTTATTGTTGAGGGGTGATCGGTTCAGCTTTTCCAACTCTAAGCTGTTCGCCATCCTGTACTCAATGTCCATTGTACACAAAAAAATGGAAACGTTGGCTTTAATTAAATGTCTTACGTCGTTGAAAGACAAAACCATTTCCCTACTATAATAAAAGTATCTATAAATCAAACTCTGCACAGGGGACACCACGTTGTGATCAGATTTAACATTCATTTTGTTGAGATGTGAACAATTTACAGCAAAAAATTCAGATCGAACAACTTTTTTCCCAATAGGAATATGATGTAGAGCAGTGGTTCCCAACCGGGGGTAAAATGTCCCCACCACTTTTCATGCAGCGGCAAAAAGAAGGTATGTCAATGTATTGTATTGTTATATTTGACATTATGTATATAATTCTTGTATTAATCAATATAAACAATTTAGTTGTACAGTCCACCTTGCACACTTTTATCGACATGTGGTCCGAGGCTGTTATATTCCCATTCCTGTTTGAACACGACGCTGTGCACAGGGCCTGCTCCGTAGAGAAATCATTCCCTATGGTGGGGGAGCCGTGTTGGCCTGCAGAGAGCCCTTACAGCAACCCCATCCAACCCACAGTGAGCCAGACCTGATCCCCAACACCAGTGTTGAACCTCACTAATGCTCTTGTAGCCAAACGGAACCAAATCCCCGCAGACAGGGTAAACTCTGTAGAACACAGTGCTGGGTTATAGACCCACAGAATGCTATTTGGATACAACAGCAGAATAAGATACAAGAAGCAATACAGAGGATAAATAAAACATAACCTGTTAATTATGTTTTACTTCAGGATTATTGTCAGAAAGAAGAACAAGAGGCCAATATGCTCCTGCGCGTCGTCTGCGTTCGATTAACCCCTTGACTGCCTCACAGTTTTCTGATGTTTTTAATGTTTCCCTGATCTGTAAATTAGATGTGAACTGTGCTTTTAATGCTG
>NW_011343776.1:0-3105 GCF_000735185.1 Notothenia coriiceps
ACACACACACACACACACACACACACACACACACACACACACACACACACACACACACACACACACACACACACACACACACTGTAAAAGATTAGCTCTGAACACGCTATGCCACAATCCTCTTTGAGGGACTTAAACGTTCTCATTACACGTATACATCCGGATTTCTTTCCAGACGGCGAGAGGATGATGTTTTAGTGTGAAAGGGAGAAAGATAAAGGAGAGACAGAATGAAAGCAGGAGGGAGTGGAGAGGAAATGATGATGAGGAAGTGGAAGAAGGAGGAAGAGGGATTCAAAACATGAGGTCAGATAAAGGTTAGTAAGGAAAAGGAGGAAGGACAAATGAAGCCATACACACAATGAAGAGGGAGAGGGAGTGTGTGTGTGTGTGTGTGTGTGTGTGTGTGTGTGTGTGTGTGTGTGTGTGTGTGTGTGTGTGTGTGTGTGTGAGTCATGGTGACATACAAAGGAGATTGGAAGGTGCAATGTACAGCCAATAATAATTGCACTGTACACACTTAAAAATAAAGGACTACACACACTCTCTGTTAGCTGAACACTGTGATGCAGGGCTACACACACTCTCTGTTAGCTGAACACTGTGATGCAGGGCTACACACACTCTGTTAGCTGAACACTGTGATGCAGGGCTACACACACTCTCTGTTAGCTGAACACTGTGATGCAGGGCTACACACACTCTCTGTTAGCTGTACACTGTGATGCAGGGCTACACACACTCTCTGTTAGCTGTACACTGTGGGCTGATAAGGATGGGGTCTTGCTCATCAGATCACAGAGCAAGTTAAGCTGATTTGGGATCATTCAGAACTTGCTGAGTTCATGCATTTGGCAGGAAACGGGTAACAAACGTCTCTAAATCTCTTTGTCCTTCTGGGAGAAAAGTGTTTCTATTGAACTGTTTGATAGATTCAGGATTCTAAATATGAACCGTGTCTGTTTTGTTGTGCTGCCCTCTTGGTGATAGGTCTCTCTTGAAATAGGATTTGAATTTCAATGAGACAAGGAGCTCATAAATGCATGATGATTTGTCTTTTTCAGCTGTGGATTGCAGTTTCTAACTTTAATTACAGATGTTGCCCCCCGTGTGTGTGTGTGTGTGTGTGTGTGTGTGTGTGTGTGTGTGTGTGTGTGTGTGTGTGTGTGTGTGAGCTTCCCTAGAGCAAGTGGTACTGCTCTGTGTGAATGGGTGAATTCATTAAAAACCCCAGCTTGTTGCCATGCCGGTGTAAACGTTGCTGCTTTTATTTTGTTGTTTCATTTGTTTTTGTTTTGTTTCAACCATTTTACTCTGCAACACTTTGAGTTTACTCAAATGAAAAGTGCACTTGTAAATAAAATTGATTATTATTTTTAAAATGACTCGTAGTATGTAAAGACCTTTGAGGGGTCGTAAAGCCTGGATAAAGACTATATAAGTCCATTTGCCATTTATTATCAAAAGTGTTCCAGTCAAGAGATACCTCCATTTGGTTTGTTTTGTACAAGTGTCAGGGCAGGGCATTGAGATTGGACTGACGGGCATTACTATGGCAACTGTTGCCAGCGTCACAGTTGCCATAGTAATACCTCTTTGACCTGGTTCAAAGGGTATTTGAGACACGAGGAGCAGAAATGTGTGTGTCTATGTGCCTGTGTGTGTAAGGTGAGGAAGATGAAGGACAAAACATAAACTGATTACTTATAGATCATATTTACTGTCAAATACATTATAAATCATTATTTTTATCCGAAAACGCATATTTTCGATACCTTGGCAATTAAGTTATTGCTGAAAAAAATGAAAAAACACGAAGCACTTGTTCAGTTAATTTAGGCCCTGTAACTTATACACCAGCACTGACTGTGGTATGCTCTTGCTTAAAGGGAATATATCGGCAAAGCTAAATGATATGTAACGTAATTGAATAATAATGTATTTTTATAGAAAATGCTCAGAAACTAGATATCCAGAAATCAGATGTCTAAACATATAACAGAGAGCGTGACACTTATGAAAGATGGGGAAATGTTAGATCAAGTATTTTCGGAGCACACCTCATACTCCACTAGAAAATCAAATTCATGATATCTCTGCTTCTGAGTGGAAGATTAGGAGTTAGTCCCTGGAGTACCCCTCCAAACATCAACAAACGGGAGGAAAGGACACGAGGCAATCCAGATGCAACCTAGTCTGACCTGATATGAAGTGTTTACGGAAAACTGCAGGTTTGCAATGACACGTGTCTCCGTTTTTTCAGCAGGGAGTAAGTGTCTATCTTTTGTGATATAAATATAGAAACATTGTTTTTTTTTGTTATTTGGAAGTGTGAAAAAACTTTAATTAAAATACACATGTTATTTTCACCATATCAGTTATTTACTGATCACCTAATCATCACCTAATTTCAGTGATGCAAACACAGGTATGATGAAAAAAGAGAGAACTATTCGAAGCAGAAAAAAAACAGCGTAATATACCATCTGACAATGACAGATTTTTCTTTTTGGATATTTTACAAATCACTCCCCTTTCAAACTCTATTCTTGTTATTTTTAACAACTTTTTTTTGTTACTGTCATATAGTATTTTATACCTGTTAATAATTGAGTCTCTAATGTCTCATTAATAACTATAATGATCATATCAAGGTGTGCCTTAACCTCACTGAGCTGAGGTTATTTGAGCCTCTCAGGAGAGAGCTCTCTTCCATCTGGTTGTAGAAAAGCTCTTTAAATTCGTTAGCATAGCTAGCTAACCAGATGCTAATAACAACAGATCGCCACTGTGCTTACAACTAAAGACACAGCCTCGCAAACACTGCGGCATGTGTACGGCTCCTTATGGGTACTGCAATATTTGAAAAGTTGGAGCGGCGTTCCGATGCTCTCCGTTACTCCCTCCAGACGAGACATAACCACGTGAAGACCTATGGTGAAGACACGTTACGCTCGTGTTGTGTTCAATGAACCTGTCCTTGGCCAGGAAAAACAGGCACTCGCTTGTTTAATTATTTTGCGATCTAGATTTCGTCTTCTTTTTTGAAGTGAGAAGTTGTCCGTCCGTCAGTCGGACAGACGGACTGACGGGGCCCCCCTCCCC
>NW_011343777.1:0-2647 GCF_000735185.1 Notothenia coriiceps
TTCGTTCTGTTAAGAACTCAGGCACTTAGGAGGTAGGACCCAATTGCACGACCCGGGAGACAGAGGTAAAGTATTGGTAAGATACTTTATTTTCCAAAACAAAAAGCAAGATGAGCAAAAAATGGTCACTTTCGAATCTCTAGCTGAGATGACAAAAAAAATAAGAACAAAATGAAAATCGCTCACGTGGTGAGGAACAAAACTTTACAATAGCACGAAGAGAGCATAGACCTGACTGTGGCAAGAGACAAGACCTTCCATGGCAATAGACAAAACGCATAGACCTGAACATGACAAGAGACAAAAACGAACTGACACTGAACACTGGGAGACTGGGGAATTTAAACACAGGGTAACAAGACACAGGTGGGAACAATCAGGGGCGGGGCTGACACTGATGAGCACAGGAGACACAGAAGGGGTGACAGGTGAAAACAATCAGGAAATTAGACACACCGGGGAAACTAACGACAGACAGGAAAACACAGGGGAAAAGACCAGACAATACACAGGGAGGAAAACATGACAAGGAGAAAAGCAAAACACCCACTACCAGACAAACAAAACAAAAAACATGACACAACACAAGAATCGTGACAACGACTCTTTGAAACATCACTGTTGCCGGAAATGCATCCGCGGAGGAGCCGTGGAGGACCGTGGAGGACCCATCAGTGTCTCCTCGATTATAGCTCCTCCAGAGAGCCTCCTCGATGCTCGGTCCTCGATGCATTTAGAGAAATTAGATGTCCTTCAACATGGCACGCTGAAATCCATTTCCCGGTCACTACCGGAGGACCGAGGACCGAGGAGTCGAGGAGGGGAAATTAGAGAATTGAGAAGCCTTTAGTGTGTCTGTGGTTACTGTAGTTTTAGAAGAATCACTAACACAGGAGCTGTAGTTCAGTGTTCTGTTGAGTATCCAGGTCATTAGGCTTTGTAGAGACTGGCTGTTTTTAAACTGCTCCGGTGCTGCAGCAGGAGGATGTGTTTGCCCACCTGACCACCTGACAGGTCACTAGGTCAGCTGGTCAAGGTTACCAGGATGCTTCTGTTTCTCCTGTCAGATTGCCGCAAGGTCAACAGGCTTTGGCTTGGTTGGGTGTCTGCAATGGGACCGTTATTAAACAAATACTAACTAAAACAATTAAAATAACAAACTATAATTAATATTTGGAATAATGTTTGTTATTTAAAAGATGCTTTCACATCTGAAACAATGCCAAAAAGACACATCTTGGCCTAACAGGAGGATCATTGGGCTGCAACATAATCTGCACTTTTTTATTCTAATCTATTCTGCTCCATTTCTTCTTGCACTATTTTTTTATTGTTCTATGTCCTATGTTGCATTGTTGGAGGAGCCTGGGACTTGAGATTGTCATTGCCATTACTACACTACAAAAAAATATTCTTACCGAATGATCACTACAATTCACATGATGATTTACCAAATTATACTTCCTGTTGTATCAGTGCAAGTGTTACCATGGTTACCAAAAGCCAACATTCTGAAAAACATGTATAAATGTTTTCATCTATTTCCTGCTGGTGCAGTGGCCCAATCAACACTAATAATATCACCTCCACCTCCAAATCAGAGAGCAAAGCGTTCAGCATGCAAAGCTGAATATTTGCAGTGACTGTAGCTTAGAAGTGACACAAATATAGGAAGTGTGTCTGTCTGTTCAGTATTCAGGTCGTTGAGCTTTGTGGGCTCTGCGGATGTTTTTAATCTGCTCAGGTGCCGCAGCAGTAAGTTGTCACCACCTGCACGCTTTTCCCCCCCCCGACCAGCCACTAGGTCAGATTGACACAAGCCCTCCTCTGTTTCACAGATTCTGTAAGTACTGTGTGTACGTTCAGAGTATTCTTCTCACCACACAGCAGCGTTGATGATCTTCATGACACACTCGTTGATACACTGGCAGACGTTGACCAGTGGAGCTCCTCGCTCCCCCATCCTGCCCAGCAACAAGCCTGCAACATACCGTTTACACATCTTTATAGGGAGAACCAACTGCACTCTATTACCTAATTCACACCAACGGTGTTTCAGGGTCGGTTCGGAGATAGAGCTTGAAAAGCACCGGGTTTTCCTGTTCACACCGCAGCGGAGCAGCCTCTTAGCTCCGGAATCCGGTTCATTTCGAGCACCAAAAAATTGTCCGGCCAGAGCAAAAGCACCGCATACGTCACGCTTACGTCGAGGCGGGGGCAGGGGCAGGGGCGAGAACAACTCCTGAACAACAACAAAAAGCCGGAGTTGTATCCAGTTTGTACACAACGATGGAGAAACTTAACAAGCTGCAGTGGTCCACTGAAGAGACCAGCTACCTACTGGGAATCTGGTCTTCCGAAGAGGTACAGAGGAAGCTGGAGCACAATCGGCCATTGTTGTTGTTGTCGGTGTCAGCTGTGAGGGGTTTCCGCGCGGTTTGGCTTTATGAAGCAGGCACGCAAACGGTTGCGTCATGACGCAAACCATGACGCAATGACGCAGCACCAGTCGGACTCTGGGCAGTGTGAAAAGAGCCGTAGCTAAACCGAAGAACCGCTTCTGAACCTGAAAAGCTCTAGCACGGAGCTTGAACCGGAGTTGCGTTGGTGTGAATGAGATACAAGTTGTGCAGGATGATAATGTAAA
>NW_011343778.1:0-5741 GCF_000735185.1 Notothenia coriiceps
AGCAGCTTTTTAGCATGTTAAAACTGTTATTTTCTGCCTCGTCATTGAGAGTAACAGCTGGCGAAATTACAGCCACGCCTACTGATTTCAAATGTGTGCTCTAAAATGATATTTATAAATTACTATTATCATTATTATAAGCAAGGCAATAAATGGCAAAGATGTAGAAAATAAACGTATTTAAGATACGTTCATAAGAAATGTAACGTGGGAGAAAATATGTTTCTAGAAGATATGTAGAAAATAAACGTATTTGAGATACGTTCATAATGAACGTAACGTGGGAGAAAATACGTTTCTCGCTAAACGTAATTGAGAATGCGGTTTAGCTCTGTGGGAACGTAATTTTTAGGAGACAGGGTTGAGGGAGGGGACATTGACAGAGGATTACTCAAAAAGTACACAGTAAGTACTTCATAGTACTTGTTGTGGGAGTAGTTTCACTACTAGCCTACTGAGTCCAACAGGGTCGATCTCAAGAATAACTATTGGCAAAAGAAATAATAACAAACTCGAGAGACGGCTGAGTTGACCGCAGTGCAGAATCGCTGTATAGTGGAAATCTCCTAACAATGTTGTCCATTTTAGACACAGGCCTATTATATTTCCAGCCCTTAATAACATTCATTTTCTCGGCTCAATATGTGTCTTGGCTGTTTTCGTCGTGAAAACAAATGGACCGTAGATACACGGATTGACCGTCCTCATCTGTGCTCTTATTTTGAAAGACAACTTCCGGTAGCAGAATATGAAAAAACGGGGGTTTTTTTGTTTCTGTTTTCTAGTGATTTTATTTTTTGTTTTGAGAAGTAGAAAATGAAAATCATCCCGTTTTTTAAGTTTAATAAATAAATGTTTGACCGTGATAAAGAAAAACACCTTGTATTTCAATTTCGGTTTTTCAATTTGAAAACGAAAATCAAATATCCAGTCGTTTTTGGTTTTTGAATATCCATTTGTGAAAAGAAAATCCAATGACCAAAATATTCACCGACCGATACTAAACACTAGGGGGAACACTACTGGACTGGAATGGGGACACAGACTAAATACATAGGGAGAGGGATGATGGGGAACAGTTGAGCCTTATTTGGATGATTTCACAGGCGGGGAACAATCAAGCTCAATCAAACTGAAACAAGAGGAGAGGTGAGTCACAAAATAAGACAGGAATGACAAAATGACAACATAAAGTCAACTTGCCGAGAAGGAACCTCACAGGGAAAGCGCTACACAAATGCAGTCCACTGACAATTGTAATTGTTTAGTTTCCAAAAGTGAATGAATAAACCTAAAAACTTAAACGTTCCTTTTGCCAGATTGTGGAAACAGTGTCTTTTTTTTTTTGTTGCAGAATTTGATTAGAAAAGACCAACATGTGATTTCCATCAAAACTGATAGTGCTTTTAAAACATTTTTATGCAATGTTTAATTTAATCTTTAAATGTTTGAATTCCCCGTTCCCAGGCCGCAGTGTCTGGTGATGACTGGGTATCCAAACTCCCGTCCTGCTCTCATTCAGCTGGTGAATTCTTTCACAAAGAACGTGGGCCTCATGGTCTGTGCTCACGTCAGGACAGTATGTACACATTCAGTTCAGTCTGTTACCTTCACTACATTCTTAACATCACTGAAACACTTTCTGCATGATTCTCCTCTGTCTTTTTCCTGTCATTACCCGTTCAGGTGACCCGTCGGCCAAACTTGAAGGAGTTATCTCAGGAACATGTCCGATGTCAGCGCTGGCTCAATAAAAAACGTATCAAGGCTTTTTACACTCATGTGTTTGCTGACAACCTGAGACACGGGGCGCAATTCCTTATGCAGGTAATGAAACCTGGATCAAAATGTTATTCTTAGGTTAAGCGAGTATCTCAATCATTATTAAAAATGTCTTAATATGTAAGTGGTAGCCTTAGGTCGCATTCACACCTTAATACTAGTCAGTTTCTCTAGTATGCACCAGATGACAGTTTGTTACATTGTTTCATTTTTCAGAAGGTTCGGTTTGCAGGCAAAACTCAAACGAACTATAAACTTTAAACACAAGTCATGTGCACGGAAATGCTGTTCAACAATTGGTCAGACATTAAGGGGGTAAAAACGCAAATCCCGGCAATTTCTACCATAGCCCCCACCATGGAGCATCGGCAGGTTATTTTCATAATAATAATAATAATAATACATTTAATTTCCAAGCGCTTTTTCAGGTGCTCAAAGCCGCTTTACAATGGTGATAAAACGAGATATAATAGAATAAAAAATATATATTAAAACAGCAACACATATAAAAGAATAACAAAATATTAAAACAGCAACACAACATAATTCACAAATTAAAAGCCAGTCTGAAGAGGTGTGTTTTGGTCAGTGTTTTGAAGTTGGGGGGGTCGGTGCAGTCTCTGATGTGTTGTGGAAGGGAGTTCCAGAGGGTGGAGGCAGCAATGGAGAAGGCTCTGTCCCCCCAGGTTCGGTGCTTGGTTCGTGTAGGGATAGAAAGGAGGTTGGCTTCTGATGAGCGAAGGCTCATGTGGCTCAATGGATGTGGTGGTGGATCAGGTCGGTGAGGTAGGGTGGTGGGGGGGGCCTGGTTGTTGAGAACTTTGTGTGTTAGCAGAAGGATTTTGAAGTTTATTCGTTGACGGACAGGGAGCCAGTGCAGGTTTTGAAGGACGGGGGTGATGTGTGGTCTCTGGAGCGGGTGTGGGTGAGGAGGCGGGCAGCGCAGTTCTGGATATATTACAGTTTATTTTGAATTTTGGATGATGAGCCATACAGGATGCTGTTAAGTAGTAGTAGTAGTTGTAGTAGTACCTGCTGTTGAGATTTGATGGGATATATGTCCTCACTTGTATGTGGTACTGTACTGTTCCATGTGATGTGCAATGTTGTGCTTGTGCCACAGTGAGGCGCAAGGACAAGGGATATAGGATGCATGCCTGCCTCCTATAGGCTAATCACAGCTCTTGATTGCCACGTGTGTGTGGAACCAGTTCATTCCAGTGGAGGCTGTCACCGTGAGAGTGATGCGTGCAGCCCTTATAATAAAATATGCCAGGCTTGGCTAAATGGATTACATCTCCGTGTTTTTCTCCGAATGCAACGTTAAGCTGCAGAACTAAGCATAACTTAACAGGTTATGGGCCCAGGAGTCGTTCGGAAGAAAAGTTTGTCGGTTTCCACCGTGTAGTAGTCGCAACAAACAGCGTGCTAACGGGTTGCTAAGCTAGCAAGGAGAGCAAGCTAGCATCATGGATCAACGAGGGACAAGCAGGTTGCCTCGACTGGCGTTCGACGGAGATGAGACCAAATATGAGATTTGGGAGACCAAAATGTTGGGACATTTCCATTTAATTGGACTAAAACACACGGTCCTGGGAGAACCAAGGACTGAAGCGGAAAGAGCGGCAGACGACAAGAAAAATGCCGACGCGTATGTGCTGAGATTAATTCAACAGTGTTGGGGGGGACGTACGACAAGAAGCCCTCTCATTAGTTATGAGGGATGCTGCGACCGATGAAGAAAAGGCTCAAAAACATATTAAGCGTAGAGTATTATGCCGGGCAACGGGCGGAAAACCCGAATATTAACCTGTACACCAATGCTTACATCGCTCCAGAAAGCGGCGCGACGAAAGATTATGGACTTACATCGTATCCAGAGCCAGAAACAGCCATCACAGCACTGCGAATGCAGGTGAGGAACGTTGGGGAGATTGGTCTTACTAGTAGCCTAGGTCTTAAAAGGGACTGCCTGGGAGTTTTAAGCCATTCGCAATACATGGTGGCACATAGCAAATGATAATATCACATGTGCTGAGATTCAAGACTAAGCCACGAAGTTTGTGAAGAAACAGAGAAGACAAATGCCAGCGAGTCCTGGGCGACAGTGTGATCGAAGACCCAGGGAGGAAACCGGGCGGGGACGACCCGCCAAGACAACGCACGTGACGCGGTACAAAAGAAGACCACAGAGATGGTGTGCTTCAAGTGTGGCACCAAAGGTCACCGAGCGAAAGACTGTCGGACAGAAGACATGTGTGCTAGTCATGCGAGAAGGCGACACACACAAAGACGCCACATGTAGCGCGTAAGGATAAAGGAGCGGAGTAAGGACAAAAGGGATGGGAGCGTGCAAAACACAAGAATATGAGACGGCGCCGACGTTCGCGTTCAAGATGAGGCGAACGGGGAGCAGCAGCCGGCCGAGCGGCATCCAGGGAGAGGAGGCCTGATGGTGGACACCGGAGCCACATCACATATCATCACCGAGGACCCAAGTCAAAGTTTCCGACGCGCGTTCAGACAAGAAAAGCACAAGCGTCGAGTTGGCAGACGGGCACCCGATGCAGCGGGGTCGCTCACGGAGAAGGGGAAATTGCCTGAGGTTTCCCTAATCGACAGCGGAGGACGGCGACACCAAGGCCCACGCCCTGAGAGACGCTTTATTCATACCGTCGGTACCCCAGAACATCTTCTCCGGTAACAGGCGGCGACTACCAGTGGGGGCACGGTTGTCTTTAAAGATAGAGAAGACGCAGCTGATAACCAGAAGACCGTGTATCCAGAGTTTGAGCATCATCGTTATGGAAAAATTGTAAACTAATCTGGCATACTGAGGGTAGTGCTAATGACAATGTAATTGCATCGTCATGACATTCAGACCATGGCATGAGATATTTAGGGCACCCTACTGTAATTAGACGATGCTTCTTAAGTTGCAGAAGTGGATTGAGGGTATGCAGACAAGGGCAAGGCAGTTAGGCCGGCCGAAACATTGGAGTGTGAAGGTGTGTATTCAACGGAAAGTTGGCCCAAAACGCAGAAATAGAAAGCCCGCGATACCAGAGCAGAAGGCTCCCTTACAGATGGTGCACAGCCCCAGAGCCTAGGCCAGTGTCCTGTAGCCCAACCACAGTCAGGCAGTGGTTACCAAACTATGACCTGTCGTTCACCACATGACGATTAACTCGAGCGGGGGCCAGTGTTGCCGTATATTTTCGAAAAAGAAAAGCGACAAAGTACCAAGCTACGAAAAAAGTTCCTAAGCAGCATATATCCCCTTAATGGGACCCCAAGTGATGTGCATGCGATCATAAAATACGGAACGGAGTATACATGCAATGATTTCCCAAAACCCCCACCTGATGAGGAAAAATAAATCCAGACATGAAACGTCAGCTCCCGTAATTCCCCCGGCAACCAGAAAGCGGACCGCTGAGAGGGGTTGGCGTACTCCTATTTGAGATGGCGGGCAGGTGCATGCTATTTAAAGCAAGCCTACCAAAACAGCTAATGGCACCTGATGCAATACAATACAGGGCAGGCGTGTAAACGTAAGCAGATGCTTTAATAGGGCGTACAGGGCAGCAGCCCTGCTACCCAGGACTGCTGAGCAGGCCAAGAAGGCTAGATGTATTACACCATCGCCAGAAATTTGGGTCTGTATGCCTACATGTACAACCAACGGATAACAGGTAAAACTGGATTCGCAGTGTGACCGAGGGGTGTTTTGTGGGGATATGACAACAAACCAGCCCCGCGTATTTGGTATAATATCCAGATACCCCTAATAAAAGTTAACCAAACAGCAAGGCTAGTGAAGTTTGTGAGCAGGGCAGCTGTGGAACACCAGACAGGAGGGCAGACCCTGATGCTATGGGCCTTTAGCAGGCTGGATAGCGAGACCACGGCAAGAGTGCAATAGGAAGCGGAGAATGGTTCAAGAGCCAAAGTGTGCG
>NW_011343778.1:5786-16260 GCF_000735185.1 Notothenia coriiceps
AAAATGAGATACAAATAGAATAACAAATTATTAAAACAGCAACACATACTATAATAGAATACAAAAATATTAAAACAGCAACACAACATCATTCTCAAATTTAAAAGCCAGTCTGAAGAGCTGTGTTTTGGTCAGTGTTTTGAAAGTGGGTGGGTCGGTGCAGTCTCTTACCTCATTCACACCAACGCAACTCCGGTTCAAGCTCTGTGCTAGAGCTTTTCAGGTTCAGAACCGGTTCTTCGGTTTAGCTCCGGCTCTTTTCACACAGCCCAAGTCTGATTGGTGCTGCGTCATTGCGTCATCGTTTGCGTAATGACGTAACCGTTTGCGTGCCTGCTTCATAAAGCCAAACCGCGGGGAAACCCCTCACAGCTGACACCGACAACAACAACAATGGCCGATTGTGCTCCAGCTTCCTCTGTACCTCTTCGGAAAACCAGATTGCCAGTAGGTAGCTGGTCTTTTCAGTGGACCACTGCTGCTTGTTAAGTTTCTCCATCGTTGTGTACAAACTGGATAAAACGCCGGCTTTTTGACAGTAAACAGGTATGAAATACTATATGACAGTAAAATAAAGTTGTTATTAATCAACACGAATACAGTGATTTGTAAAATATCCATAAAGAAAAAATAAATCTGCTTACAGTTCTGTTTCATATGGGTGTTGAGAGATGTATCCATAGATCTCTTAATGTTACTCTCAAAGTGCACCAGATTAATACTTTTAACTTCAACATTTAAACAAAATCTTCCCGGGGGAGCATGCCCCCCGGACCCCCCTAGAGGAGGTTAGGTCCCCCACCACTTAAATCATGTTCACATTAAAGTCAAGCTTCAGTTTAAGATTCACCTGTAATAGAAACATGTGATGGAGCATTACTAACCTGATTCAGATGGTTTGTTTCACCAAACCATCTAGGAAAGCTCCATTGGAAGCCATTTGGAAAGGGCAGGCACTTTCAAAAATACTTGGCAGGTGATTGGATCAATCTGTCTATCTCCTATCATGGGCCACTTCTGATTGGTTAACAATGGCTGGTACATGTGGAGCACAGCACTTCTGATTGGTATGGATGACTGACACACAAGAACAAAAAAAATATATATATGTAAAAAAAAAAAAGGGAGTGAGTTATGGCAGTGATGGTTTTTGTGGAGATGTAGAGTTGGATGTCATCCGCGTAGCAGTGATACTGAAGGATATGTCGGCGGATGATTTTTTTTTTTCCAAGGGGGAGCTTATAGAGGATGAAGAGGAGGGGACCAAGCACCGAACCCTGGGGGACGCCTTGGGACAGAGGGGCAGTGGAGGAAGTGCAGTTATTTATGTGGATAAACTGATGTCTGTCGGTGAGGTAGGATTTCAGCCAGGAGAGTGCAGTGTCGGTGATGTTGAGTGATGATTCCAGACGGGACAGCAGGATGGTGTGGTTGATGGTGTCGTACGCTGCTGTGAGGTCGAGGAGGATGAGGATGCTGAGATTGCCGGAGTCTGAGGAGAGGAGGAGGTCGTTAGTGATTCTGAGGAGGGCTGTTTCTGTGCTNTTTGTGCGGAATCCTGATTGAAAGGGTTCAAACAGGTTGTTGGAGCTGGGATTTTAGTTGGGAGGCTACAACACGTTTGAGTAGTTTTGATAGGAAGGGGAGATTCGAGATGGGCCGGAAGTTGGACATGATGTCAGGTGTGAGTCCAGGTCAATCAATCAATCAATCAATGTTTATTTATATAGCCCAATATCACAAATGTTACATTTGTCTCAGTGGACTTCACAGTTTGTACAGAATATCAGTATGACAATAGGTATTTTCAGTATGGGTGTAACAGCAGCCAGTTTGAGTGAGGGGGGGAGTGATCCAGAGCAGGGGGAGGAGTTAATGATTGTGGTTATGAGTTAGGAGATGGCAGGGAGGCATTCCCTGACAAATGTTTTTGGTATGGGGTCCAGAGTGCAGGTGGAGTTCATTCCAGCCATGAGGGTGGACAGTTGCATTGGGGTCACAGGGGAGAACCGGGATAGGGGCTGTGAGGTGAAGGGGGGGGGAGCCAGGAGGGGAGATGGCTGCTGAGGAGGTCAGGTTTCTATAAATGCTGTCGATTTTGGATTGAAAGAATGAGAGGAAAGAATTGCACTGTGCGGTTGTGAAGGATGGGGTGGCGTTGTCACAGGGTTTAAAGAGTGTGCTGATGTTGGAGAACAGAGCCTTGCGGTTGCTGGAGCCGGAGTGTATCAGTTGTGAGTAGCAGTTGGACCGGGCTGCTTTGAGCGCATTATAGTACTGTTGTAGGTAGTCAGTTTTTAGTTTGATAGTTGTTTTTACTTTACACTACACTGTACAACACTTAATTCTGCTTCACTCTTTCGCTAAAGATTTTGAAGACATCCGCGTTCTCGTGACTCGTAAATACTACGCTGATGTGTTCACACTGCTCCAGAGTTCACTAGCAAGCAGTCCGAGACCACCTGTTTAGGTTGTTTAGTTCACTTCAGAGGTCTGAAACCACCTGTTTTAAGCGGACCAGAGTCCGGTTGTTTAGTTCACTTCAGAGGTCTCTGACTGCATTCACACCAACCAAACGAACCGCACCAAGCGGCTAAACGCACCAGGGTTCGATTCAACCGGACAAAACAAGGCTGGTGTGAATGCGACCTAATTTCATTATTGGTATTTTCCTTTTTTTTTTTCTTTTGTTACAGCTGTCTTGAGGATTCAAGCCTTACAAAGATATAAATGATCCAGAAACCCATTGACTTGTATACCTATCCTCATTAAAGTAACACATAACTTGTTCTCTGATGTTCAGGCAGTTGGTTTGGGTCGTCTGAAGCCCAACACTCTGGTAATGGGTTTCAAAAACAACTGGAGTGATGGAGACATGAGAGAAGTGGAGATTTACATCAACACCATACAGTAAGGACTGAAGTGTCTTCTAAAAAGAGCTACTAACATTTATCGGAGGTACTTTATTTGCCCAAAACACAGTTAAAGTTTGAGATTGTGCCATTTTTGGGGTTGGTGTCTGGAGACTTTTGAATACTGCCAGAGGATGTTCAGCCTGAGAAGCGCCACTGGGGGCAAGATAACCAGATGTATATACTGTATCCGTGTAAACATATATTTTATTTCTCCTCACCACCATCACACTGGTTCATTTGTGTCCTCTGTCGTAGATATTTAGTTTTTTGCGCTGCTGGGACGCAAAGGGAGGCGCTAGTTAGCAAATTAGCGTGTCATTTGTGATCCGATAAACAGCAAATTCCTCAAATGTAGTGATAGTATACTAGCAAATAGGCTTCAAGTTCACAGGTCACCAAAACAAGGAAATGTTTGATGAGTTGACTGAATTACAAAATATTTTTTTTATCTTGGTAAAATGCATTGATTTATCAAACAGTTTCCCTTGAAAGACAGTAAAGTTGTTTTATGTGTTCTATGATGCAGCGATGCCTTTGACCTGCAGTTCGGAGTGGCGATCCTTCGGCTACAGGACGGACTGGATATCTCTCACATCCCGGGACAAGGTACATCCTATCTTTTTCATTTGGGGTCATTTTAGTGGTATCACTGTTCATGTTTTATTGTTTGATGTTTCTGTGATCTAACTCTCTGATTGTCTTTTTTAGAACTTTATTGTAACTCAGTGTTGGTTTAATGTATCTTATATTGGTCTGTAAAGCACTTTGGGCTGCATCTTGCATGAAAGGTGCTATATAAATACAGTTTATTATTATTATTATTATTATTATCCATCTGTATATATGTCTTAACTATCTATACTGCATGTCCTCTATCTCCCTGTTTGTCCCTGTAGATGAGCTGGTGTCGTCCCATGAGAAGCCACCTGTTGAAAGTAAGGAAATGGTGGTTACCGTCAGTCTCTCTAAAGACCCAGAATTTGACTGTCCTTCAAAAATCACCAGCAACCAGAGCAGCCCACTCATCATGATAGGTACCCCTGAACACTTATTTACTGTCTGGCTTTCACATCCTGTTTTTATTGATAATGGAACTTTTTATTCCGTCTATCTTTAGCTTCCATTTACCAGATTGGTCCATCACATTCTCTTTGAACAATCTCAGTTGGACAGACTTTCATCTAATCACTTCTGTCAAAGTATTTCTTTAACCTCACCTTTGTTGATGAATTTCCTGTGTTGTCACCTGCTACAGATTCCAAGTCTCCTCTGAGCCTGACCGACCAGCGTCTGCTGGAGAACAGCCAGCAATTTAAGAAGAAGCAGGGCAAAGGAACCATAGATGTCTGGTGGTTGTTTGATGATGGAGGTCAGTTTGTAATGTCTAATACAAGGAAGAAGGCTTACTATACATATACACAAACAGATTCCTCTAAACCAAGGGTGTCCAAACTTATTTTACAAAGGGCCACATACAGAAAAATATTCGAAGTGCTGGGCCACTCACTAGGGGTGAGGTATATTGCCTCATAAGTTAAGTTATAAGTCAGCAAAATCAATCAAATGGTAAATATAACATATAAAATAGGTAAATTATTCTTGATAATTGCATATGCTTTAAGAAAAAATAAACAGCCTACTTTACATCACAGCTCTCCAGAGGGTTTCATTTATTTTGTTAGCAGCTCATCCCTTAAAACAGAAGCCTCAGATTGAATAATAAGGAGAAATATGAAGGGGTGTATTTCAAGGTTGTTGTGTAAATAAGTTGTTGGGCTTTATTTTATCAACTTAGATTTGTTAGAACATAATTTTCCACTTTCATTGACTGAAAGTGGGCTTATTAACACATGAACACTACTGAGTAATATATGTTTACAGATGTATTGAAGAAGTACAATACAAGACAAGCTCAAGTTTCATTTATGGGCCGTACAACATTACACTTTTAGAATTTGCTGGGGGCCAATTCAAAATGGCTGGCGGGGCCACATTTGGCCCCCGGGCCGTAGTTTGGACACCCCTGCTCTAAACCAACTTTAAGCATATCTGACAGCATGTCAAGCTTTAAAGGTCCCATGACATGGCCATTTCTACTGATCATAATTCCATTGTTGAGGTCTACTAGAATAGATTTATATTGTGCAATGTTCCAAAATCACATAGGTTTCTCATACAGCATCTCTGTATAGTATGTGTATTCACTCTCTGTCCTAAACGGCTTGTTGGAGCTCCTGCCCCCCCTCCCTATGAGCCCACTGTGCTCTGATTGGTCAGCTCGCCCACTCTGTTCTGATGAGTCCACCACCGTTACAGCGGAACATCAGTGATTACGTGTTACAATGGCTCTTTTTGTGTCACATAGAGTCCAGTAGAGGGCGGAGCCTGTGTGAAATATAAGAGAAGGATTCCAACTACCCATTAACCTGTATTGAATGTGTTTGTGTTTCAGGTCTGACTCTGCTGATTCCCTTCCTGCTGACCAATAGGAACAAGTGGGGTGACTGCAGGATCCGCGTCTTCATCGGCGGGAAAATCAACCGCATCGACCACGACCGCAGAGCGTGAGTCATAGCAGCTTTATTTTTGTACACTTCATACTGTACACTCACTACATTCTGTATGAAGAAGATTGTGTTTGTGTGTCCCATCAGCATGGCCACGCTGCTCAGCAGGTTCAGGATCGACTTCTCTGACATCCATGTCCTCGGAGACATCAACACCAAGCCCAAAAAACACAGGTATGAACACTGTTCGGAGTTTGATGCATTATAATGTAAAGGGTCTAAGACTATATTTTTAGCACAAGGTCATCAAATGAAGATATTTAAAGGGCCGCAGGTAACTAGAGATGCTGGTTTACCACTTTTTACACTAAACAAAATGCTGTTCTAATTCTGTGCTGGTGATAGTTTGGTTCGGATGTACAGTAGATTAGATTGCAAGTTGAACCAACTGTAGGAGCAATGTTTTTTTTAAGAATCTGTTAGCTTGATGATAATAAAGTGACGTGTCTGTTGTGCAGTAAGCTGAGCTTTAAGGAGCTGATTGAGCCGTACAGGCTGAAGGAAGACGACATGGAGCAGGAAGCTGCAGAGAGGCAGAAGGCCCAGGAGCCCTGGAGGATCACTGACAACGAACTGGAGCTCTACAGGGCAAAGGTCCCTCCCCCCACACACTGCACACACATCCACTCTGACCAATCAATATCCTGCTGAAGTTCACTGTGAGTGACAGCTGTTTTAACGTCAACGTGATGATTTGTGACTTTCAGAGCAACCGCCAGATCCGACTGAATGAGCTGCTGAAGGAACACTCCAGCATGGCAAAGCTCATCGTCATGTAAGAGCTTCTTCATTATCAATGTTACACTTTAACTTCATGTTTGGTTTTACTCACTTATTACTATATAACTTGAGTTAAAGACGAACGTGGATCATATTGGTCACATGACACCAGTGGAGGAGGAAGTATTCAGATCCTTTACTGTTGTGAAAGTGCTAAAACCCCAATGTAAAAATACTCTGCCTAAGTCCTCCACTGAAAAAAGTAAACAAAACATATGTTAGTATAATCAGGGTTATGTAGTAACAGAATACAAATTATAATAATGTTCCCTGTGACATTATTACAATTGAAACACTATACTTATTATATCATTAGACTATTATTACTCATACATTAATTTTAAAGCAGGATTTGACAGTTGTACTGTAGTTGATGACGTTGAGCTTATAACTAATGATTATTTTCACTGTGATTTTCTCTGCTGTTTTATCTCTCCATTATTGGATATTGTTTTTAGTAAAAAATAGTCAAATAAGTAAGAAATGCTGTTGAAATTACCCACTTGGATAAACTGTTGGGTAGTTTAATATGTAGGCAATCCAAAAGAAAACTCAAATTTGTTCTTAAGTGAACGTTCTTCCCACCACTGAAGGATACATAGCTGGTTTGAAATAGTATTTGTACATTCAGGTTGCTAAAAACCAAGATAAATAATAATACTTTCTGTATTTACATTTTTTTACTTTCTCAGGAGCATGCCTCTGGCCAGGAAGGGCACGGTGTCGAGCGCCCTCTACATGTGCTGGCTGGAAACTCTGTCTAAAGAACTACCGCCTTTGCTGCTGGTCCGAGGAAACCACCAGAGTGTCCTCACATTTTACTCTTAGCGAACACACCGCACGCATGCACACACACACACACACACACACACACACACACACACACACACACACACACACACACACACACACACACACACACACACACACACATACAGGGTCCACACACTGACATGGTGTGTGTTACAGTTACACCGCCTACAGCTGCACAACGACAGAGATATTATGATGCTTAAAGTTTTGTGCCACACTTCTGAAACACTCCTGCTGTGAAAAAAAGTCTAATGTTTTTCCATTTGTCTTCAGTTCAGTACATGTCTGTCTCATTAACAAATGTACCAAATCATTATTTTTTATGTGCAACCCAATAACTGGCTGTATATTCTGTGGCTTCTGTACGGTGGCTGACAAGTGCAAAAGCGCAACAATAGCCAAAAACACCTACATTTGAAGAAACGCGCTGCAGTTTCAAACACGATGCAAATATAAAAACAGAAATGTGCCGCGTTTTCAAAACGAAAAGAAGTTCAAAACACAACAGAAACGGGGACGCTAAAAAGTGATGCACACAGCTGGGACCAGAGGGCTTGTTAATGTTAGGGATGGTACATTTGGCCAACTGTCAGTTGGCACAGTCTGTTTCATAATTGTAAGTGTTTTGTCAGCATATTTGAAATGATTAGGTTATCTACGTTAGCTAGCTAGCTTACAGCAGATCTGCATATATATTGGAAGGAATCATGTGATGAAATTGTCAAAATAAGCCAATAAACAACAACATTTTAGCAATTTTATAATCCCTGGACGTCAACCAGCGCCCCCGGTCCCAGCTTTGTGCCTCACTTTTTAGTGTCCTCATTTCATATTTTGTGCTTCTTGCAGCGTCTTGTATTTTTATTGTTTTATTTATGCAGCGCTTTTAGTAAACACTGCACATGTTTCGTCAAGTTGGTGAAGATATTTCTTCAAATTCACATTGATTTTGAGCGCATTACACCTTAAGGAAATGTTTTTAGGCGTTGTAGGGCTTTTGCACTTGTAGGCCACCGTACTTCTGTGAGTTTTTATTTAAACTGCCGTGCAAATTAACTTATTTTATTGGTTATTTATATTGATTAAGTCATGTTTCAGAATGTTTGCTGGTATTCAGGTGGCCTGTGTCTTGAAATTGTATTTTCACAGGGTTTCCAGTAGCAAGACACTGTATTTGAGTTAACATTATTTTGTACACTGTTTGATTAAAATATTTACTAAACCACATGTTTCTGTCACGTTTGTTTCAAGTCAGCATTTTGGGATTTGTTGTCGGTCATTTCAGCTCTTCTAGACTACAGGATGTTATAAAAGAAACTGTTATAAAATACATGTGAGATATTAAAGTGTTACTTTATGTAGGGTTGAAAAAGTATTTACTCAAGAGCTGTATTTTTTTGAGGTAATATTCTTTTTCTATTTTGTGCTTTTTTTAATTTAAAACATACTGACAAAATAATTACAATTATGAAATAGACTAACACTGCCAACAGAGACGGTTGGCAAACTTTTTTATCCCAGAAAGCCAACCAGTGCTCCTGTCCCAGCTGTGTGCATACATTTTTAGTGTCCCTGTTTCCGTATTGAACTTCTTGCAGCGTTTTGTGTTTGCAGCACTTTTAGTCAACACTGTGCATGTTTCGTCAAGTTGGTGAAGGTTTTCTAAATGCTGCGTATAGTTGTCAAATTAATGTACTCAAATACATTTGCATGTGTTTTGCAACAACTGGTAACTACTTAGCACATAAAACAATTAAAATGAGATCCAGATTTACCAGTCACAACATTATAGATAAGATGCGTCACTTCCAGGCGAAAATTACGGCCCCGCCCACTTTTGGGGGAAAACAATGCTGTCATTTGAATGGCGGTCAATACAAATTCTGAAGTTTTTGCCAATCCGATAAGAAATGTAAGAAAACCGTGGATTTTTGGATCTTTAAAGAGCCCGATTACGATGGTCAGTCAGGCAAACAATTGCAATAAATCATTTAAAATCGACAATCGGGCTCGATATATGGTTAAATATAGCAGTAGGCGATCGATGTCCATAGATGAGAGTAACATCTACTTCACTTCCGGGCGAAAATTACGGCCCCGCCCACTTTTGGGGGAAACAACACTTTCATTTGAATGGCGATCAAGCCTGAAGCCACAGAGCTCTTCTTTTACTGTCAGAGGAAGTACAGAAAAACTTAACTCTGGTGCAATAAACGACACAGCAGCTTTTTGGCATGATAAAACAATTATTTTCCGCCTCGCTCATGAGAGTAACAGCTGGCAAAATTATAGCCTCGCCTACTGATTTTAATTTAACCATATATTGAGCCCTATTGTCGATTTCAAAGGATTTAATGTAATTTTTTGCCTGACTGTCCATCGTTGAAGATCCAAAAATCCACGGTTTTCAAACATTTCGGAACGGATTGGCAAAAACTTCAGAATTTGTATTGACCGCCATTCAAATGACAGCCTTGTTTTCCCCAAAAAGTGGGCGGGGCCGTTATATTTGCCCGGAAGTGACGTAGGTGTTACTCTCATCGATAGAGAGGCAAAGTCCTGCCCATCTACTTCCGACCCATGGGACCTTATTTCGGAAAAATATGTATTAAAGTCAATGGGGAGAGAAAGATTATCTTTCGATCCCGTTTGAATTGTGCCAAAGTTACACATATGACAGGGCTATTCAATTAATAAGACTCCACCAATAAGACTATGAAAAATACGCAACTAGAAAGACTACAAATCCCCGAATCCCGTTCCTGCATGCTGGCTCTTACGGAACCGACAAACTCCCCTTTTGTGCATGTACAGCAGTCAGTGGCGAGCAGTGACTTTTATACCTAGGCCCTCTGACCCCCACCCCTTCCCTCGAGTTATTACGTCACAGCGTATACTTCAGCGGAATATCAAAACAACGGCCCGGGGTGCAAAACGCATCAATGAAAGCGACCCTCTACCACACAAAACAACACCTGTAAATAACCCTATTTGTGTTCTTTGAAATGGAAAAGGATATTGCATTGTGTTCGTTAATTTCTTTGCAGTTGTATGTCTTAAGTGCAATTTGGCATTCTTTTATTTTGAAGGCGAGTTAACGCTGTTGACAGGAAGTTGTTGTTGCTATGGAAACAAGAAAAGTTTCACAGCGGGCGGAACTTGTCATAAAGTCCGCGATAATAACACCCACCCAGCGCCATATAGATAGAAGAGTTACTACAGCGGAAGTCCAAAAACGGTTATCGTCACGTGGTTCATGCAGACGAGGATTGTTCCCCGGAAGTTCATGGCGGGCAATGTGAATGCATTGATAACAGGAGATAGAACTACGATTTTTGGTAATTATTAGTGAATAAAGGTTTTGATTTGCAATATTTATACAACAAATCGATATGTGAC
>NW_011343779.1:0-1926 GCF_000735185.1 Notothenia coriiceps
TCTTGTACTTGAGTAAAAGTAGAAGTACTCAGATCTTGTTCTTGAGTAAAAGTAGAAGTACTCAGATCTTGTTCTTGAGTAAAAGTAGAAGTACTCAGATCTTGTACTTGAGTAAAAGTAGAAGTACTCAGATCTTGTACTTGAGTAAAAGTAGAAGTACTCAGATGTTGTACTTGAGTAAAAGTAGAAGTACTCAGATCTTGTTCTTGAGTAAAAGTAGAAGTACTCAGATCTTGTACTTGAGTAAAAGTAGAAGTACCAGAGTGTAGGAATACTCTGTTACAGTAAAAGTCCTGCATTCAAAATGTTCCTCAAGTGAAAGTAGAAAAGTATTCTCATCAAAATATAGTGAAAGTAGCGACAGTAAAAGTAGTCATTGTGCAGATTGGTCCATTTCAGAATAATATATATGATATGTTTTATAATGATTGATCATGAAAGTGTTCTCAAAGCTGGTAAAGGTGCAGCTAGTTTGAATGACTTTGTATACTGCAGGGTAGCTGGTGGATTTACTCCAGGTGGAACTAAAGTCTGATTTAACACTTGATTAGATTTCACATCATTCATCCACATCTGTGAAGTAACTAAAGGTATAAATACATGGAGTGGAGGAGAAGTACACCATGTACCTCTGAACTGTAGAGGAGTGGAAGTAAACAATTAGCTTAATATGGAAATACAACATTGTAGTTAAGTACATGAGTAAATGTACTTTGTTACTTCCCACCTCTGGTTTATTTGATTGCAGGTGAGCTTCCGGTCTCTGGAGGTTTTGACGTCCGCCTCCGTCCAGCTGGAAGCTTCCAGCCCGATGTTCCTGCAGGAGGAGAGACCGCTCCGACAGGTACACACTCCTGGGATTCATATATATATATTAGAGCGCTGAGATCTGTGTATTTATAACTCCAAATGACAGCTCAGACTGCCTGTCAAAGGTCTCCCTTTTCACTTTGATATATTAGTATTGATAGCAGCAGATAGTAGTTTTGAGCCTCTGCTGCCCCCTGCTGTCAGGCTTTATTATTACAGTAATGATAGGTGCACTAAGATAAGATAAGAAGTCCTTTATTGATCCCAAAGTGTTTGCATTGCAGCAGCATAAAAAGACATGGCACTGTAGAATAGAGAAATTAAAAGACTATAAATAAACAATCCAAAATGTAAACATCTCAAAAAGATATAAAATAGCACTACAAAACATTACATGTTGCAATAGCAATTTACAGTGACAAAATATAAAGCAGTGTTATGTTAAGTTTTTGAATGGGAAATTAGTGGGTGGGTAGTTAGGATTATATATATATATATAATTCGTTTTTACTCTCACTATTTTCTAATCTTTTATTAATAAAAAATCTCTCTTTTGTTATATTTTTCTACTATACTATTTAGGCTACTATTACTATTTAGTCATTAACTGTGTGTGTGTGTGTGTGTGTGTGTGTGTGTGTGTGTGTGTGTGTGTGTGTGTGTGTGTGTGTGTGTGTGTGTGTGTGTGTGTGTGTGTGTGTGTGTGTGTAGATCATTGTGGAGCTGCGGAAGGACGAGGATCACATTGTCTCCGTGTGGATCGTGGTGGGCAGCTCAGTGGGGGGGCTGCTGCTGCTGGGACTCCTGGTGCTGGGACTGTGGAAGGTGCACACACACATACACATGTTCCTGTATATGCACCAACGTGAGGTCCATACAACTTCATGTGGGAAGTGGGGACTATCTTTTCTGATACTAAGGTCGCATTCACACTTGCAGTCCACTTCTCTGGTGCGCACCAGACGACGGTTTGTCACATTGCTTAATTGAATCAAACGGACTACTTTGAGCGTGTAATTCATGCCTTTGTTTTACGCGTCGAGATTACTGTAATGCCCTTTATGCCGGCCTAAACAAGACCTTGCTGGCACGCCTGCAGCTGGTACAAAACGCTGC
>NW_011343780.1:0-2018 GCF_000735185.1 Notothenia coriiceps
TCTCTCTCTCTCCCTCTCTCACATTTGATATCTTTATTTAACTCCTTCAGACAAACACAGACACACACACACACACTCACACACACACACACACACACACACACACACACACACACACACACACACACACACACACACACACACACACACACACACACACACACACACACACAGTCTTGCTATCATTGCCAAGTCCAAAAGGTCAACTTCATGCTGATTGGCGATAGAACTATCAAATGAACCAATCAATATCCAGGAGGAGGAGGAGGAGGAAGAAGAGGAGGAAGAGGAAGAGCTGTGTGAGATGCAAGCACATGGAGAAAGAGAAGGGGGGATGATAGAGAGAGTGATGGAAGAGATGAGGAAGGAGGAAAGGAAATAGGGGAAGAGGAGACGAGGAAATACAGGCTGTAAGAGAGAGAGATGAGGGGCTGAAAAGGAAAGGAGAATAACAAAAATGGAGAAAGATGGGAGGATGAGGAAGAGGAAGGTGCAGACAGGTCAACATGTCAATAAAGGAAAGGGAGGAACAGGTGAGAGAGGGGGGAGGAAAGGGAGGTTTGGACAGAGAGAGCAGAGGACGGATCAGAAAGGTCAACACTCGTCAATATTGTGCAGAGAGAGAGAGAGAGAGAGAAAGAGGAAGGTTATTACTGTATCCTGTAAATAATGAGATGTTTTCTGAGGTAAGATTTACAAGCACATTGTCATCAGTGTGTGTGATGACTCGTTTTGGTTTGCCTGAATTGTTCTCCAAGTTAATTATGCTAATACGTACAACGAACCTGCATCGTTGTTTAAGTGTATTGTAAATATTACATATAGGGACTGTAGTAACGCTTGTTGATGCTTCATTTTGCATTCAACTCTTGAATGAAGAGGCCCTTGTTTCCAGTCTTTCCAAGCTTCGGGGGACGCTACAGAATATTTGGGGATTGGTTAGAAAGCTCCTTTAATGGGCATGTGTTCATTGTGAAGGCTGAGCACCAGCAGGAGACTCAAAAGACAGCATTGACAGTTTAACTTGAGTACAATGTTCCCAAGCCAAGTGAATGCATTGTTTGGTTGAATTAGGAGCAGAGCAAACATTGAAATGTTGTGCAGTGGATAGGATGTATAAGTATGAATCAGCAGCAGCTTTAGTTCTTAGTCAGTGTTAAAACGGGGTGTGTTGAGCCACAGTTCTGCCGTGTGGTTTCTTACGTTTTCTCGACCTATTAAAACATTCTGTAGGTGCGTTGGTCCTGGGTTTCATATTGTGTGATACAGATTGTAAAGCCCCTTATAAGCTATCTTGTGAGAAGTGATATGAGGCTGTACATATTAATATAATAATAATACATTATATTTATATAGCGCTTTTCTACAACTCAAATATGCTTTACAGTATGAGGGAGGGTAGACAAACAAGGACAGGCAAACAAGTAAGTATAGTAAAAAAAAAAATAAAAAAAGGCAGTCAAGAGGAAGTTGATTGAGAGGAGGGGGGCTTATGGGTAGGCAGAGTTGAAAAGATGTGTTTTGAGGCGGGACTGAAAGACTGTGAGGGACTCAGAGTCACAGAGATCTTGGGGGAGGGAGCTCCAGAGCCTAGGAGCTGCCACTGAGAAGGCTCTGTCCCCAAAGCTGCAGAGTGTGGATGTGGGAGTGGATAGGAGTCCGGCTGCGGTGGATCTGAAGGGACCGTGGGGGTTGATAAGGAGTGAGAAGGTGTGTGAGATAAGGGGGGGGGCCAGATGGTGGAGTGCTTTGTAGGTGAGGACCAGAACTTTGTAGTTGATGCGATGGGAGACAGGAAGCCAGTGGAGGTCTTTGAGGACTGGGGTGATGGGATGCATTTGGTATGCGTGAGGAGACGTGCAGCTGCATTTTGAACCCGTTGGAGTCTGTTGAGGGATGTAGTGCTGAGGCCGTAAAGAAGTGAGTTGCAGTAGTCAAGGCGGGAGGAAATGAAGGCATGGATTAGTCGTTCGGCTGTGGGGCTGGTGAGAGAGGGTAGGATTTTTGCAATATTGCGG
>NW_011343781.1:0-2098 GCF_000735185.1 Notothenia coriiceps
CACACACACACACACACACACACACACACACACACACACACACACACACACACACACACACACACACAGACAGACAGACAGACAGACAGACAGACAGACAGACAGACAGACAGACAGACAGACAGACAGACAGACAGACAGACAGACAGACAGACAGACAGACAGACAGACAGACAGACAGACAGACAGACAGACAGACAGACAGACAGATAGATTACCAAATGTTCCAAACTATATCCTGGTGAGGTGAAAAGTTGTGATAATAAAATGATTCCTAATACAGTAAAGCCTGCTCATGTTTCTAAGTGTGTGTGTGTGTGTGCACGCAGATAACCGCGGTGAACTCAGAGCTGAGTGACGAGCGTTTCCGTGGCGACGCGGTGGGTCAGGCTCTCGACGTGGAGCGGGCCGAGAGAGTCCGACTCAGCAGAGAAAATAAAGATCTGCAGGTACTGAAGTAATCTATTACTCTCTCACCAGAGTAACAGTATCATGACACTCTCCTGTAGTGTGCCATGTAGGGTTTAGTGCATGTCAATGGTCTGCAAAGGCTAAAATCCCAGTGTTCCGTCCAGAGCCAGTTTCTCTCCAACACACCCCGCCCTCCACTGGACTCCCTTTTTGTGAAACGTGTGTTGTGTGTCCTCCTTCAGGCTCGGTGTGAGCAGTGCAAAGTGAGCATGGAGGCTGTGGAGAAGCAGCTGCAGGAGGAGAAGCAGAACGTCCTGATCGCTGAGAGCCAGAGAGGAATCAGGACAGGTACAGATCACAGGCTCGGGTTTCATTTAATTCCAAACCTTTATTCAACCAGGTGAATCCCATTGGGATCATCCATCTCTTTTTCAAGGGAGACCTGCAGCTGCAAGTAGGTTCCACCTGAAGACAGAAAAAAAACAGAAAAACAAAAAGGACATCATACTACATAGATACAGGGATTTACAATGTACATACCTAACGACATGTACAGGTACCAACCGTATCAGATTGCATAGCATCTACGTCCCTAACACAGTCCTAGCACTTGGCACATTTAACAAAACCTCATCATGAGATCTCAGGCAATAGCTACCTGCACCTCTCCGTGTGACCAGAGAGCAGATGTGACATGGTAGTTTACCTAACATGGCTTTGTAGATGAACATGTACCAACAATGACTGAGCCTCCGTACAGAAAGTGAAGGCAAACCTGCCCTGGCATACTAATAATAACGTCTGATCAGCAAAATGTGTTTTAGTTTTTACTGAAGGGAGCTTTACATGAGTCTGATTCCCTTTCAATTTTTTTTTTTTTTTAATTCTTTATTTTGAGTCACATTATAAGTCAGAATTTTGATATTTTGAAAAAGAAAGCCTAAAATCCGAAAAAAGTAAAAATTCTGCGATTTTGAGAATAGTCAGAATTACGGAAAAAAAGTCAAAAACTTTGAGAATTTAAAAAAAAATCTGAATAAAAAAAAAAAGTATTCTGAAAAAGTACGATTTTTTTATTTTGAAAGAAAAATCTGAATAAAAAGAAAAAGTCAGATTTAAAAAAAAAAAAAAATTCTAAAGAAGGAGAATTGTCCACATAAATACATACACACATACATATACACACATAAACACATAAATACAGTACATACATGCACACACAAACACATTCAGGCGGTGTATAGAAACACAGTCAAAGAAGAGATGGTCGTTTTTGGGATTTGTCATTTCTCCACTTTTTCCATGTTTTCCTCTGATTCCCCTTTAACTGCACATAACTCTCATAAATCTCTAATGTCAGCCGGATCAAAGCCACCAAGTTTCAAGCTAAAATGCCAGATGGCTAAAAGTCACCAGATTCGAAATGTACATTTTAAAAAGTACCCCCCTCTCCTCAGAGGGCGAGCTGTCGATGCAGCTGGAGGTCAGCCAGACGGAGGTGGAGTTTCTGAGAAGAAGACTGAAGCAGACGGAGGAGAAGCTGGAGACGGAGAAACAGAGCAGACAGCAGCTCGACTCCAAGGTGAGGAGGAAACACACACACACACACACACACACACACACACACACACACACACACACACACACACACAAACACCCACCACCAGACAGACAGACAGACAGACAG
>NW_011343782.1:0-3050 GCF_000735185.1 Notothenia coriiceps
CTGACTTACTGACCGATTTATTTTAATGCCCTCACACTCACGCAATTGTTTAATACTCAACAGATTTCTACAAAATAATCAGCGGATACAGAGTCAATGCATGGTCTTCTTTATTCACTACAGACAAGAGCAGACAACAAACTAATACAATGAATAGTTATTAAATGAGCAGCCAACAATCAAAAACATCAGAACTTTAGTCTAATCTCCCGACCTGATATTTTTATTTTGTATTCAATCAATATATTTTTGGAAAGGTAAACTGTGTGCAAACAGCAGTAGATATATATTCATTTGTTTAAAAAAGAAAAAAGGGGGGGAAAAGGGCACTTTCTCTGGAGGAATAAAAAGGGCAGGGTGGTGCTCGGGGTACCAGATCTGCTCGGGGTCCGTTACGCTTACCAATGACGTCACGCATTGGCTGTACGGCAACCCAAGAGGTAATAATAATAATAATTCTAAATAAAACAGGAAGTTAACCTAAATTAGATTTAAGACACTGCAACGAAAGTAAAAAAAAAATGTAATATCCTTTTCCGTTTCACAGAACACAAATTGGGTTATTTACATAATTATGTTTACACTGGTGACATTTACGGGACACAATTCACTGGGTTATATAGTGTGTGTTGCACCACGGACGAGTTAGTGAGTGCACCTGTGTTGTGTTGTCATTCTAGTTTGTGTAGCGTGTATACAAGATCATCCTGCTTTGCTGTAATGTGATGGAAAATAAAGTCTGGTGTTCCATACTAAACACGCTGCCTCCGACTCCCATTCATCTACAACACTGTCGATTATTCTTTTTTAACATTCAAACATAAAAAATAACAATCGACATTAATCTGAATGAGGGAGGTGATTTATTATCATTACAACGTAATTTCCCGATCATTTAAATATGAATATGGTGAAATACATTCTTACAATAAGCGAGAAATTGATTTAACTCCTGTTTGACAATAACTGTGAATTTATTTCCTTTTATTTAAAATTGGAAATCAATTTTGATCATACACCAATAGGGCGGGTCATACTCAGGTGCTAACATGAATCTGAAGGAAATCCTAACATGGGGGTGTCTCAATTATGTGTTTTATTAGGGGGAATTCAAATATGAGCTTATTTAACTCGTCTCTAACCTACATCGTTTTGTATTTCTAAATTGGCAATTTTACCCTTTCGAACCTCTATATAAGATAGTAAAAGATATAAGGGAAATCATTTATATTGACAAAGCCAAATCCTTTTTAAATATTTATTAACAGGTGAACTGCATATACTGTATATAACTGGATAAGATTACAAAGAGCAATCTTCTGACTTCTTGAACTTTGCCAGGTTGCACAAGTCCTGCTTTGACTCATTCTTGGACATCAGTCTCCTGCTAGTCTCCTGAGCTCTGATCCCTCCTCCATCCCTCTTTTCCTGTGAGAAGTACTTAGCAGAAGCCTCGGTCACCATTTTAACAACCCCGATTTCTCTTATTCTTCTCTCTCTCTCTCTACCTACACTCATTCGTCTTTGATCAGACCCCCGGTATACGCTAGTCAGCGCCCCTAGTTACACCAATCAGCGTGCGATTACCGTACAGCCAATCACCACGCGTGACTTCATTGGTAAGTGACGGCCCCCGAGCAGATCTGGTAGCCCGAGCACATATGATACTGACACCGGCTCAGATGAGTGGTCGTGCTTTTTACAGCGCCACGGCTTCCACAGATGACATTTTTTTATGTATTTATTATCAAAGCACTCAATTAATATATTCATTGCCATCGGGATGTTAAGAGCATTCCATGGAATATAACAACAAGTGTTTCTGAAGTGAATTACCTACCCCACCTTTAACCTACATCCGGACATACGTTTTCTTCAACAGGCGGCACATGGGGAACAGTTTTGGGCTCGTCAGGGCACAGGAGTCGAACTGGCACCCCTCCAGCTACTAGTCCACACTCTGTATTTTTTATTTGTCCAGTTGGGACGTGAACCGACGACCCCTAAGTCCAAGTCCCCTAATACTTTCATTTATAACCAAATACCTGCAAAACTGATGACCCTCCCGTCAGTTACAGCTCTATGTTCAGTGTTGTAGATAATGTTGGCGTCATCAATGATACAAAATAAACTTGTAAACCCTGTATTGACAGGTTCTCACAGAATTGTTTTTATTGCATTTATATTTCTAAGGAAGACTTGTAATCTGATTTTCAGGAATTTAAAGCGACTTACGTTTTGTTCCGGTTGAAATGAAACTCCTCACCACAGAGTACAGCATTCATGTTAATGCACCCAAAGCACTTCATTTTAAATCGATGATCTCCTCACTAGTGCCTACAGCCGATGTGTGGGTTTTCTATCTATGTTTTGGATGCACTGATGATTTAATGCATTTCCACGAGTCATTCGGACGTTAGGAAAGTGACATCAGTCGAGCTGTAAACCACTCAGTGACTGGATCCTGTGTTCAGGGAGATCTAAGGGTCTCATGATGTCAGCATTTCTTTTTCATTTCTTGAAGTCAAAACCTCCATGCATGTTTCCCTGAATCACAATCCCCAACGTACAGCCGGATTTCGGAGGATTCAAAATGCATTTTACACGCCCAACCCAACCCCCTTTGTAATTGAGCGATTGGAACTACACGAATAGAAGTTAAGTTGAGGGAAATTGGGTTTTGTGAAAGTGGCCCAATTTAAGAATAACATTTAAATACAAATATGTATACAAGAAGTTGTCATTATTTAAAAACTACATTTCCCATGACTCTTTGAATGCTCTTAAACATTATCTGACCATCTCTCTCTCTCTCTCTCTCTCTCTCTCTCTCTCTCTCTCTCTCTCTCTCCCTCTCTCTCTACTCTCTCTCTCTCTCTCTCTCTCTACTACTACACTACTACTACTACTACTACTACTACTACGTACTCTACTACTACTACTACTACACTACACTACTACACACTACACTACACACACACACACACACACACACACACACACACACTACACACACTACACACACACTACACACACACACACACACACAC
>NW_011343783.1:0-4095 GCF_000735185.1 Notothenia coriiceps
AGATAGTCCCTTCAGTACAGAGAGATGTCCCTTCAGGCAGAGAGATGTCCCCTTCAGACAGAGAGATGTCCCCTTCAGGCAGAGAGATGTCCCCTTCAGACAGAGAGATGTCCCCTTCAGGCAGAGAGATGTCCCCTTCAGACAGAGAGATGTCCCCTTCAGGCAGAGAGATGTCCCCTTCAGACAAGCTCTTCTCACTTCATGGTGACGGACAGCGCAGGATGTGTTGGCAGTGATCCAGACACATCAAGTGTTTTGGATCAGTGGGCGATCTTTTACCCATCCGTTTAGGTTAATGTCAGCAGCTTCAATAACTATTTTTACTGGGTCATCCATCCCACCTCTATCCACGAATACATAAAGTATTTTATTTGCGTTTTTAACATGATGAATCATCAACACGTGAATGCCTTGTTTAGCTTTTCGTGCTCTTTGGTCACCTCGACATTGCTTTTTGAGCTTTTATCGACACACCACGAGTCATAACAGGGATTGTAGTGTCTTCTTGTTATCCAATGATATTGTTTATAAATACATGTATGTGCTAAATGCTCATTCTAATCATGTTTTCCAAAGGTCTTTGAATGCCCTTTTTGATTTATATAATTTCTTCGCTAAATTACGGCGACATTATGGCATTAAATGGATAGATTGCATGTTATAAAATAGTCCTTATCTGGGAATGTGGTGCTCCAAAGTAACTTAATTACCAAATGCAGATCTAGTTATGTGTTTTATATCGAATCTGGGTGGTTTTAATTCGGGTTTAAAACGATATTGCGGTGATGTTGGAGTTTTTAAAATGATACTTTTTGGGGGGATTGCGTCTTTTTTATTGTTACATTTCCATAAAGGCACTTGTTTTTTCGGTGTGTTTGCATGTTGGACTGATATGAGAGGTGTAGCGCCGATTAAAAATGTCCTTATAGGAGATCTTACTATGTTTTTTTATCCCTTTCCTATCATTTATCTTGCACATATATCTCTCTCACGCTGTTTTTATGCTCCATGGTTTCTGTGGCGCTCCTCCAGCCGCCTCTGCTTGTGTTTGTAGAAGAGATGAGCAGTTCTCTTCCCTCTCCCTCTTCTGCTGATTTATTAATGAATTTGGGGATCTAATACTTTGAAGTGATGCCTGGAGACGCAGTGGAAAAGTTGGCAAATGGGGACAAACCGCCTCCTATCGTCTGTTAGTGCGCACTGCAGCCCTCTGTGGGATTACTAGCATAATAAAAACTTACATTTCTAGAGCAAATGCGAGTTAAAATGGCCTTTATTGCCACTCGGGGTAGGACGTAAACAGCTGTCATGTTTACTTTGTCAATTTGCTATCATAAGGAAATGTGTGTCACAGGTCAGGAGCATCATTTCTGTAAACCAGAAGATTTGGAGCAATTTATCACAGTTTAGAGAACAAATGTGACATTCACTGTCTGCAGTCAAATGTGTGAATTCTAAGATTGCTTCATATGTTCTCAATTTCATATGAATGTAGTATGTGTGTTATGGAGAGGACTCTCTTCTGTGACATTTAGGAAATGCTCTCTCCTTGATTGAGTGAGGCGAAGGAGCTTCACCAAAGATCAGTGGCATTATAGTGAAAATGTTAAAGTTCAGCCATGACTGTATTTGGAGAATGTATCTCCTGCACATGCAGACAGAGCTGTGCAGTGCAGCATTCATTTGGAATGTTCTGATTTAAATATGGCACACAAAATAAAGCAAACAATATTTTAAACATTTGGACCAAAAAATACTTTGTACTTTTTTCTTAATTCCACAGAAATTAGGTTGAGAGAAATAAATCTATGGATTGCCAGAATTCAAATCAGTGTTATTGGAAAAAAACAGAAAGAGTGTAATTCGTGTAATTATTAAAATACTCTATAATAGAGTGGTGCAGAAATGAGTCCTAAAACCCGTGAAACACTTAGCATTTTGCACTTACGGTTCATCCAAATCAACGTTTTTTAGACCTGTTTTTAGTTTGATGTCAGAAATAAGGTCATTTTGTTCAAATAAATAAAACAGATCATTAAATACCCCTCTTTCATCTGGAGCTTCTATATGTATGTCATTAAAATGGCGGTTGCTAACAGGTGACTGAATGAACTACGGACATTAGCCGGCTTCAGCTTTGCGGGGGTGAAGCAAAGCCATGAGACCGTGGTGTAGTTTGCTTATAGAATTAAGTTTACACTTTTTACTTCTGGCAATTGCTCACGACACAAAGTGGTGTTTATATGTGGAGGTCATCCTGCTGAACACAAATGCCATTGCTTTTTGTAGAGGTCGGCATACAAAAACACTTCATCACTACACCACTCTAAACGATAGTTTGGACAACATGGAGTTGGTTTAAGAATTCTGAGATCTTGAGACATTCATTTTTAAAAGAGTACATCTTTTAAAATGTTTACTACACAGCAGGGGTGGACCTGGCACTGTTTCCATTGGGCACAAATAGGTGGGACCAACATTCTAGCGACGTACTTTGAATTCCCCCTCCTGCTAAGAGAAGGAACTTTAACCCATTCTCACCATGCTCCATGCTGCTCTGAGCAATGTTCCTTTGTTCAATCCTTAAAAAACATCACCTATAGTGATTCTGCTGTTGCTATGCGTTGTCGTGCTGCAGTGTGGCTACAAGTGGTCTGTGATTTGTTCTAACAGGTCTCTCTGAAGCTTAATAAAGTGAGGGCCTGCAGGTTTGCCTATGAAGTTTCATCAAACCTTCTACCCATAGACCCCCAGGGACTAGCCGCGCAGATGGCCTTTGAAAGTGCGTCCCCTCTCTGCGGGCGGCTGATGGTTGTTCTGCAGATTATCTGCCGTCCACCGGGACCCCCCACCGCAGCGCCACACGCTCCGTCTCCGTTTTGACAGTGTCTGCGAGTTGAAGTCCAATATGATGTCTTGATCTAATTTCATACATGGCTGTGTATCACCATTTGAGTTTCAGTGGAGAGTTTTATTGTCTAGAACCTTCCCCAGGGAGGTAGTGTGTGGAAATGGAAGGCAGACCTTACAGACATTGCTGTGAAATGGAAACAGAGTGCTTTCTATGAAGTATATATACATTTTTCTTTTTAAACAAATCAAGAGGAAATGCTGCACACTTTAAGGGGAAACTTGACTTTTGATTGAGATTTTTCAAAGGCTGCTGACGAATCCAAAACTGACAAATCATATGATGTTATGTGCAAACTGCTTTTGTTTTATTAAGTGTTTTCATTATTTTTTGTAGTTATTTATGGTATTTTCTGCTGGACATGACAGTGGGTCCCATGCAAGGATAGTGTATTTAATGAGAGGTTAGTTTAAAAGATTCCATGATGCTGCTTTGAGGGACACCTGAGTGCTGTCCAAGGATGCTAACTGCTAGCTGTCGGATCAATTTCACTGCTGATGACCTGTCAAGGGTAGCTTGAAATAAGATGGTGGCGTCACTGCCAACAGCTCTTTAGAAACATATGGGTGAAGTAGTGGAGATGGCGTCAACATTAATTTATCATGGACCAGAAATTACCTTTTACACGTAGCATGAGCATCAACAACGTGTAAATCAGGGACTTCCAGCAGGGGACAACATCTCTGGTTGCAAAAAGAAGTCCAATTGTATAGAAGTCTATGAGTAATGACCCTACTTAGCCTCAAAACTTATCAACAATGCATTTTTTTTATGGAAATTTGGAGCAGCATTATGTTACCACTTTACCTTCAAATATTGGCTTAGAAATGTGGGACTTCTATGCTTTAAGGCAGAGGTGCCCAGTACGTCGACCGCCGTCGCAATGCTGGTAGATCGCGAGTCATTCATAAAAAAAAAATCCAGCTCCGTTAAAATAGACAAAACTGATTTTGATCCCTCCTCCCTTGGCCTCCCTGCCACTTAATTCAGGAGTGTACTTGATTGACAGAAAAAGCGACCTATCGCTTTCCAGTCTGTTAACCCAGAATGCAAAGCGATACAAAATCAGTCAAGTGCCGGGAGAGACAAACAACAAAATGAGTGCGGGACCGAGCAAAAAGCTAAAGACATACCACTTCCACACAGAATGGGAGGAAGAATGTTTTTTTGTGATGTCACATTCA
>NW_011343783.1:4223-23364 GCF_000735185.1 Notothenia coriiceps
CAAAACCTTTGCGAGATCTCGCAAAACATTTTTTTTTTTTTCTTCTCCATGTCCCCTTAGGGTCGCCGACTCGTTTCTAACATGCAAAAAGACAAACAAATGCGTCTATGGTCGGTGTATTTTCGACCTTTCCAATCCAGACGAGATCTCTCTCTTCCGTCTGTGTGCGAGGGGGGCGGGGCAGTTTACACACACGCGGCTGCTACATGCAGCAACACACGGAGGAGATGGCGGAGAGAAGCGCTCCAAGGTGTGGTTAAATGTTACCCGTCTTGAGGTGGACAATGCTCCTTGCCAAGAGTGTTTAGCATGTAAGGGCGGTAACACGAGCAATTTGTCTAAACATTTAGCAAAAGTGCACCACATTCAGATGGAGGAATGCACCGGGTTCGACTGTGTTTCTAGTAGCTCTGTAGCCCCCCCCCAACCATTATGTATGCTAGCAGCAACACACAGTTAACTCAATTATACAAACATGGGTTAATGATTAGAGGTAACAGAGTTATTTATTTTGTTAAAGTTTCAGCTATTCTGTTTACAGTTCTGTCATCAGATTATTTAATACGATTTGTTAAAACATTGTTGTTTCTTTTGATGTGAAATATTATTTATTTTATTTAAATAAAAAGCAATGTTAATTTTGTTCACAATTTGTTAAGTTAATTTAATAATATATGTATTTTTGTAATCAAGTACTCATCTTTATTGTCTTCATTGTTAGTTTCCACATGCCTAAAACAACCTCAAGCTAAATCTAAAAGTTGATGGCTAAATAAGAGCGTTTGAGAAATTGTGCAAGGCATACAGTAATAGTCCGAATAGTCGATTAATCGTTTCATTAATCGATAGATTAATCGATTATCAAATTAGTCGTTTGTTGCAGCCCTATTGTAGTTATCCCATGTAAAAATAAAACGTGTTATTCAGCAACCCTTGCAATTTGGGATTTTATTTTTGGTTGGTAGACCTCGGTGAGCTGGTCATTTCAAAAGTAGCTCACCAGCCAAAAAAGTGTGGGCACCCCTGGTGTAGTATGTCGTACACGGTTCCCATCCTGGCGCTAACTGCATATGGTATGTATGTATTGTGAACTAAATATACCACTGAGCTTAGTCCATAACAAACTGCTTAAAAACACTGTGATGTCTGTTCAAAAATATCCATAAAAGCTTGAGTGAGGATTTGTTTTTGGTGAAGACTTCAAAAGATTTCAAAACATATAAACAATGTGCAGGTAAAAAAACATTTCATTTAGCTTTCAATGTATATTTAATACAATCTCAAAGTATTTCAGCTCATCTAGGACCATTGAAGGAGCTTCCCTAACTTAGCTATTGTGGGCCTACAGTCTCTTTGATTGATAAGAGAGACTAACAATGTCTATAAATATATAAATAGTTATATATACATTAAGTGCAACTGAAAAACTTAAACAAAACTAGCTGTTGCTGGTTCTAATATGTTTTATCATCAACATTACAGTCTTAAATATATTATATTTCCAAAAATGCATTTCTACATATTCTAAGATCTCCATACTAAACTACATTGGTAATGAACATACTTACACGACCTGAATACTCACTATTTCTCCACACAATTACATCAGTTTTTTGTTGAAAACTGAAGAAATGTATGTAAATTTATCTGCCTTCAAATATATATGATGCTGGAGGAAGATAGAAGAAGAGAGGGGGAGAGGAAGAGGGAGGGTGGGGAGATATTTGCCATCATCCAGGCCGGAGGAATGTATCAACTCGCTGTCAACTATGCACTGCTTTGTCATGAAACCACAGAGCAGTGGAAACACGTAAAGTTTCCTTTTTCACACCTTTCGACTCCTTCCTCCCTCCTTCCTCCGCCTTCCCCCTCTCCCCCCTACTCTCACACAGTGGCAGCAGTAGCTGGGCCTGCAGTGCTAGTGCAGCTGTGACCAGAACAATAGCATTCCTCAGGTTTTAAACGCCTGGCACTTAGATTCCTAACAGTCAAATTCCTGGCTGGGAGAAGCTGTGGGTTGCTATGGGACGCCGAGAGCTGTGAGACGTCTTGTAAGGAGGCGCACAGCTGTAAAGCGCTGTGTGATTTGTGTTTTTTATGAGAAGGATGGATGGGTTCATGGGGAGGCAGATGGGGGGGGGGAGCTCTGTTGTTCCACCTCACGTCCTCTTTTCCTCTGATGTGACATTTCCAACACTCCAATTTTATCAGTTTAGGTGGAGAGGCGTCCTGCTGCTTTGTTGGGGCATCGTGTGTCGATGGAGGCACCTGTTAAGTCAACATGTGAGTCTTGTGATGCGTTTTTCTCACATGTGGTGCCAAAAAGCCTACTGATGTGTTGAATACGACACATTAGTTTGAAGAGTGTTAAATTAGGTGTTAGCAAAGGAAACAAACACAGATATGTTGTGGGTGTATGACAGACATGTGGATGTCACTTTGCATATACACCTTTCTTACATAAGATACAAAAAACATGCATACATTTGGTATTTTTACAGAGGCGGTAAAGTAAAATATCCACTAATATCTCTCCTATTTTCAATGTTGCTTGTTTCAGAAGCTTTTCCTAAAAACTCAACAATTATCAATTCATTATTTGTTCTTATTTTTAATCTAATTTTAATGAGCTACTACTCAAATCACTTCACTGACCACTAATTCATCTTTTCCTTCCGAGAATGCTTGTATTTTGAAATACTGTTCTTTGCTGTTTTTTAGAGAAGTGGAAAGCCCAACTGCTTTGCTTCTTAACCAGTGAATAATTTAGTCTTTTAACCTACGCGGTAAATAAACACATAAATAAAAAGTCGCTAACAAGCTTCCCTATTTTCAATGTTGTTTGTTTCTTCAGAAAAACATCATGTCTTTGTAAAAAAAAATCTACTATCATGATTGACTTATTTGTTCTTTTTATTCTAATTCTCTCTCTTTTTCCTTCGAGAATGCTTTTATTTCTTGAAATCCTGTTCATAGTTGTTCTTTAGAGTAAAGGAAAAGCCCAATGCTTTGCCTCTCACATCATGTGCTCCTCTGGTGGCTTCCCTCCACTCAGCACTGAGCTGCCCCACTATCAGCCTATCTGAAATAACCCCACAAATAATGATTCTCTCATTAACCACGCCTGTTTCACAATTTAAATTTAAATGAATCTAATTTAGAAAACCTCGGCCACGATGAAGGGGACTCATTTAGAGCCAATCTAAAATTAATGAGGGCATCTGGAGAGAGAGGGAGAGAGACTGGAGAGGGGACTGGCGTGGCTTAACAGATACCGGAGTTAACAAGCTACTGTACACTGGGAAAATCCCCATTAATTTTAAAGTTAACGCACTACTGTACTCTGAATGCTGCCAAAAGAGCTTTAATGTTAGTTCAAACACATTACAGCCACATCTTCAGACTGACTCTTGGCCTCTTGCTGTCAAGCGTCCTTCGTAAGCCCGCGTTTATCAGACTCTGCCTGGTCATACAGAGTTATAATTTTCGGGACATTTGTAATACAATGGCAGATAGATATGTTTTGCATGAGCACAGGATTCAACCCCGGGACTTGAAAGCTGTCACTGTCACTGTTAAAATAGTAGCAATATAAGATGGAGAATCTCTCGATGATGGATGATGCCTCAAAAAAACGTCCAAATAATTTCAATGAATTGGAATATTGTCATGTACATATGGCAGGAAGAGTGACCATCACATCATGAACAGTTTATAATGTTCAAGATTAGAAAATGCTGTAATTTGTAAGAACAAGCTATACATTTCCATGAAAAAGATAAAAATAACTCATATCCCCCAGTTAATTGACTGTACTGCAGGTTTGCATAATATATATTTACATTCTCACTGATATGCAGATTGCAACGTCCTTTCCCCCAACAACCGTTTGAGGGTCTGCAGCAGATGCCAGCCAGCTCCCACAGCGACTGTTTGGTTTTGCAGGTTTAATTCCCAATGGGTTGGGGTCCAGAGTGATTAGGCTGAGCCCTGGAGGCCAGGGGCTTGTCAGGTGTCTCCACACATTAACGTTGTTCTGCTCACACCCTGAGCCGACAGCACAGCGAGGCAGAGGGGGAGAGGAACACTGATCTGCCGTGGTGGGAGGCACACAGGGCAGGGAGACACTGTATTGTTCACCTAAGACTTAAAAATAAGTTTGCTTTGAATTTGTGTTGAGATTAAGGGGAATGTAATGAGACCAATAGGCTATATTGACAGTGTTGTTTCTCTTGTCGTTAAGGAAAGTCACCAACCTGGCTCATGACTTTTTTCTATTAGAGAACTGCATTTGTATCTGTGTCTTCACTACATTATTCAAAGTACAATAGACATTGACGTTGGGATGTACTATATAAGAACTCTTAAAAGTTTGAAAAAATTAGAAAACACAATAGTCGCTTTCACACCGGAGTACTTTTCCCGTACTTTTCCCAGAAATAGTTCCGATAGTTCCTGGGATGTTGTGTTCACACCCAAAAGATCATTTTTTTCACGAACCTTTTCTCCCCTTTTCAGTCCCTGCTAGAGAGGTGGTATTTTCCTGGGGAGAAAAAGGTTCCCATTTCTGATTGGCTGGGCGAATTGCAAACCACTCCCCGTAAAACTCGTAGAGTTTTGTGAAGCCGCCATTGTATTTGCACACATTAGCATTAGCATTAGCCGTGCACACCAATGGAGAGAGAATAACTTATGGCAACACAAAAAAAAACATTGGAGATGAGGAGGTGTCGGCGTTCTGGCGATTTACTCGGAAGGCTTCAGAGAGCTGGGAGTCCCAGCAGCTTCTACTGAAGCCGGTCCCCAACTCCAGGGACTTCCGGCCGGGGACTTCGGGTGGCAGTATACGCCGTGAAGTTGTTTGCGGCCTGCCAGTAAACCCAAAGCAGAAGAAGAAGTGACTCAGCGGCTTCATTTGCCTAATCCTCCCTCAGGGCCTTATGGTGTTTCTCAATGTTGAGTACGCTTGCTTGGTAGCACATGTCTTCTGAGTCACTTGCTTCTGAAGCGAGACAAGAATACTTCCTGGCATTCGGAAAACAAAGAGTGGAACAGGCGAGCAAGTGTGCAGGTGTGCTTCATATGAGAGGCCCCGCCTTACATTTTCCGCCACAGATTTGGGGAAATTGGTCCGTGCGCAAAGCATTGTGGGGATTTTAAGACCGCGGAGTCTACACATGTGGAGCCTCGAAATTTCTCGCTACAAAGTACGCCGGGCTCGGTAGAATTCCAAGTATGCTGGACATTGGAACAGTCCTTCGGCGGCACTCGATGACATAGTATGCTTGAAATAGTGGCTCTGGAGCAGCTTTGCTCAACATTGAGAAACACCCTGGCCGTTTCTCAATCGCAAGTAAAACTGCTGCATCGCAACTATTTCAAGTATACTACGTCATCGAGTGGCGCCGAAGTTTAAATGCATGTTAAATGCTCAGCATTCTGCGCCACTCTATGACGTAGTATACTTGAAATAGTTGCTCTGCAGCATGTGTACTCGCGATTAAGAAACGGCCCCTGAGTCCGGTGTGAACGCGATTTACTAGATAGTTCCGAAACAAAAGAAAAAGGAACTATTCCTGGGAAAAGTACTTGGTGTGAAAGCGCCAAATGGTCATCTATTATCTTTTGAAATGAACCAAAGTTAGGGATTCCACTGTTTCCTTGGGAAAAAAAATAGGAATTGTTTGAAAAAACTACAATGGTATTTTAGTTTACGTTTTTTTGAATCATCAAATCATACATGTTCCAGGGAGTAAAATAAAAATCACTTTAGAGAAAATGCAAGAACATGAAACATGTTTGAACCTAGGGGTGGTGAGTCAAATAGGAAGAAGTGTAGATGTATGTTTTTTCTTCTTCCTGATGACTTTCAGTTCCTGATCTTCTCTGCCAGTAAAAGCAACACACTGATGGATGCTACCTCAACATTTTCTTTAGCCTTTAACCCTCAAACCACCGGAGTGACAACACATCCCACTTTTCCCTACTGGATTCAAATAAACTTGCATTGTGTCTGTGCACAAACAACTTCCTGCATGCAGTCGTGCAGCTTGTTAATGGGGGGCGGGCGACCAAAAAAGAAAAAAAAAACTTCCTGCTTCTGACCTCCAACCCCATCCTACCCCACCCACACCCACCGCTTACACAGCATGGTGCAGCTATAGAGAGGAAGGAGATGGTGGTGTGCGTGTGTGTGTGTGTGTGTGTGTGTGTGTGCGCGTGCGTGCGTGCGTGCCTGCCTGCCTGCCTGCCTGCCTGCGTGCGTGCGTGCGTGCGTGCTGTGGGCAGAGGAGGTGATGCTGTAGGTTTTTGAGTAGGGGGAAAAAACGTATGTCCTGAGGAATAAAGTAGTGGAGGGAGGAGGGGAGATGAGGTGACATGCTGAGAGGGCAGCCTATATACACTCCTCCTCCTCCTTCCTGCTATACCTCTCCCTCCATCCCTCGCCTCGTTTCACCCCCTTCCCCCTCTGTCTCCATCCGTGGGGGTAAAGTACATTACATGGTTGCTAATCAAACCACTATTACAAGTTAGGCGGGGGAATTAATTCAGTTTTTTGGTCTCATTCACCTTCACCAAAACTTTCTTTATTCTTAAACAGTGTGATAAAGTGTTACTCCAACCACAATTAAGTATCAACCTAAAGAACTAAAATCTGAACTAAATTGGCCCTACATTTAGATATATTTGTGTGTTTTTTTAAATGCAACACGTGTTTTCATATCAACATTGAAACCCTACTTTTTAATGTTTGCCCAGGGTGAAACTATCAAGGCAACAGAGGCAAAAATACCTTCACATTACACTGTTTTAGGTGAGGTCTAAATGTCCATGAACAACTTATAGAATTGGCAACAGGAAAGTGGACAGTGTTTGTTTAAGTAAGCATGTTCCATTATTACTGCTACCTTACTATACAAACAACCTATCAAGCATTAGTTAATTTCAAAATAACAAATTCAACTCCACATCTGGTGGAAGAGAAGATGTACTGTTAATAAAAACATTTTCAAAATGTATCTGTGTAAATGAAAACTGGCATTTTTGCAACGCTTCCTGTAAAGGACAGCTGTATTCTTACCATCCGGAAAAGCAAAAAGAATATGTTTAACTTTTAAAATATTATAATCATTATGATTTACTTCCTCCACTTCTGTTGTGAATTGCTTTTATCAAACACCTGTACGAGTGTGAATAGTTCACATGGATTATGGTCATGGAAGCCTTGAGTCACCACTAATCATCACTTATTTCTCTCTCCAGCTCTCTCCCTCCCTCACACACGCACGCACGCACGCACGCACGCACGCACGCACACACGCACACACGCACACACGCACACACACACACAGTTCGCATAATGCCTTCTCTGCACCGAATTTAATATCTTTAATCCAGTGGAAATCCTTCACAGCTGTAGTTTAAGGGAAGGTGGTTATTATTAGTTATCATGACTTTCACTCGGCTCCATGTTGGGTTTTCAGTGCAGATCCTCACTCTAAAACTAGACTTTGAGTAGTTGTCCCAACTGTAATTTATAACAATAAGTGAGTAATACATATTTTTTTCTGCCATAACATTTTGGAGAGAAGATTTAAAGTTCCTATTTTGTTCACTTATAAAATAGGTTATATGCCTCAAAAGGCTCAGGGACATGGACGTGTGGGCTCCAATGGAGGTGTACAATCAATGACTTTGGGTTAGAAAAAAAAAACCCTGCCTGGACTGTTGTCTTCATCACTTTCAAAACCTAAGTTTCAGCCGCCTAAATGTGTGTGGGCTGAACTCAGACATCTGGAAAGATTATAGCGAATCTTAAAACAGAAAAGCAATAGACTCTTCCCACTAGCATTGCCCTTATGTCTTTACTGGTCTAGTGATTTGACCAAGTTGTCCATAAAAAAAAGATTGCCTCGTAAGAGCTTCCGTGAGACGGAAACAAAAAGTGAAGAAGTCTCACTTCTCAAGTAATCTCTAAGCTCTCTCTATCCCTCTCTCTTGCACTCATGATGTGATGTTACATGAATATGGGTCAGTAAACTGTGGTAACTCAGGTAAAGAAAGTAATGGAGGGGGGAGAAAGAGAGAAGGAGACAGAGAGAGAGAGAGAGAGAGATTTTCTCGGTCCCACACTGAAACTTGAGATAGGAGTGTAGCTGTTGACTGAAGAGAGAGAGAGAGGGAGGGAGAGAGAAAGTGTGTGTGTGTGTGTGTGTGTGTGTGTGTGTGTGTGTGTGTGTGTGTGTGTGTGTGTGTGTGTGTGTGTGTGTGTGTGTGTGTGTGTGTGTGTGTGTGTGTGTGTGAGTGTGGATGAGAGATGAACAGACAACACTTGTCCTCGAGTCAAAGAGCTGAGCTGCAATGGCTAAAGCTCCAATGGCTAAAGCCCCATTGGGCACCAAGACAGGCACACATACACACAAACACAAACACACACAACAACACAAACATGGACAGGGGATATATCCTGGATGGGAGAAGGAGCAGGGTATAGGGGATGGTCAGATGAGAAGGAGGTGAGGAAGTGGAGGAGGAGGGGGTTAGGAGGTTGAGGGAGCAGCCAGAGGGGGACAGAGGGGGCAATAAAGAGCAACGGACAGTTCACTTGCTCCAGTTTATTCATGTAACATTGAAATGGACAGAGATAGTCCCTCAGTAACCTTCTATTATTTTATTAGGTTTAAGTTGCATCACTTGCCAATCTAACAGTGTGTCATGTACAGTGAAGTTCTTAACTATGACATCCTGTTGATACTGAGCCTGCTACATGTTAAAGGAAAACATGTTTCACTCACCATTATCGTCCCAAATAGGAAAATGTGTCTTGTAGCCATGTCAAACACTCACTGACCTAACATAAAAAAAAAATGTATACAACATAAGTCTAAACTCACCACACAAGCTAACATAGAACAATGCATTCATTGACAGCATAATATCACAGTCATTATCCACCAATTATACGGAAGATTACTCATCAGCTGACTCATCCTGAGCATGTTAAAGCTTGATCGCATGAGAGACAATTTATCAACCTGTTGGACTTGTACTCTAATAAATCGTTTTTTAAATCACACTAACGTTATTAATCGCTTATAACACTGTAACTGGCTGCAAAGCGCAACTTTATATTAATGCGTTTGTAATCATTTTGATGTGTATGCTAAGTGTAGGCTCAAATGTATAGTACAAACTAAATTCCTTTAAAACATGAATTTAATTGTATTTATTCCACACATAGTTTATGACTATAAAAGTAACAATAACTGCCCCTTAATCCAAGTCATGAAAAAGTAAAAATTATCTATCTAGGTTATTTTAAAAGTTTTTTACCAAGTATAAGTTGGGCACTCAAAATCTCAACATTCTACTTTTGAGAATGAATCTTGTTATGCTGAGTTTAGTTAGTATAAATATCAGTATTCAAACTAGCAACCAGTTTAATTTAATAACACAAATTGATCATGGGCTAGGACCAGGTGGAGGAAGTACTTAAACACTTTACTTGAGTAAAAGCAGAAATACTATGGTCTTAAATTACTCCATTACAAGTAAACGTCCTGAATTAAAAATGTTACTTAAGTAGAGGAACAGAAGTATAATTAGCTAAATGTACTTACAGTATAAGAAGTATAGTCAATATGCGCAATGGCTATATTTTTAAATAATCATATATATTACTGTTTCTATCTCTAACTTAAACATGTCAGGGCATTTTAATATGCACTATTAGATTTTGCACCGGGTTGTATTTTTGTATATTAGTAGTTAGGTACTGCGATATATCAAATAAAGAAATCAAATGTTTTTATATGAAAAAGTAACTATGAGTGTTAAATAAAAACGAGTAGAGTAAAAAGTGCTTTATGTTGCAGAACATTTAAAGTTCTACTTTACTAGTAGAGTAGAAGTTTAAGTAGCAAATAATACACATACTCAAGTAAAGTGCAAATATATCAAAATACTACTTAAGTACGGTACTTGAGTAAATGTACTTTGTCACTTCCCACCACTGGGTAGGACTAGTTTAGTTATGGTCATCGGACGCTCGCTTTAGGCTGAAACAGGTGTAGTTTCATTTATGAATCATGGCCTGTGTAGCTTTATGTATGGGGTGGCGAGATGTGACGGGGGTGGGGGGGGAGAAGAAGGGAGTGATGGACAGCTAGAGGGAGTGGAAGAGAAAAGGGGGGAGGTGGAGGGAGGGGTATAGTGCAGCAGAAACTTCCCATGCTGGCCTCCCAGTGTGGCTACGTAATGAGGGCAAGGGACACACGGACACACACACACACACACACACACACACACACACACACACACACACACACACACACACACACACACACACACACACACACACACACACACACACACACACACACACAAGGCTGAGCATGGCCCCACGGCTGATTAGCGGCACACAAAGGCCCCAAACAGAAGTAGCAGAGGATACACAATGGGAGCAGGGCCTCAAGGCGTGGTTTACTTCTGCCCTGAGGGAGGGGGCGAGTGAGGCAGAGAGACAGTGAGAGAAGGGAAGAGAGAGAGGGTCCCACTGAGCTGGATGGGCAATCAAAAAGGGGGGAGGGTGACGGTAAGAGGACAGGGTTCGATGGGGTTAGAAAAGTGACAGAAGCAGAGAGGAGTTTTGTTTTTGTCTTTATAAAGACGTGCTCCTACACAGTTCTGTTTCCAGCGTCAGGAAACCAGAGGAACGAGTCAGCGTCACATCCACCTATTCTGAAGCACATTTAAAAGCATAGGAAATTATACATAACAATAATACAAATGTGGGAAACAAACCAAAGATGCAATACAGTCTGATGGATGCAGTTAATTTGGAAGAAGAATGTTGTTTCTTGTTATTTCTACAGTATAGAAAACGTAGCATATCTCCGTCTTAGCTATTATTACATGCAAACACTTCACCACAACCCCCCCAAAGAAAAATGAAAGAAAAAGCTGTGGACATGAATGTAACATGGTGTGAAGAGCCAAATTAAATTCATGAACATGAAATGCCAGAGGCTGTAATGCCACGCCAACATTTACCAGGGTTACCGGTGCTTCTTTTGATTATGTAATCCTGTTTTGCACAGTATTTGCTTTAAAATCGACAACATACACTATTATTCACACTGTGTGAGTGTTTTCATCTGGAGTGCCTACCCTATCTACTTTGAGGCAGAGAACATGATAGACAGAGACTGTAGGAACATATTTTATTCCATAATCATTTCTCATTGGCAGAGAAGAGAATATAAAGGAATATGTGGAGAGCGTGGAGTGACGTTGACATGGTGTTTCGGCACAATTACACTCCAAAGACAGGTATTTCAGCTGATGACCTTTTTGAAATATTGAGACAGATATTCAGCAATAATCTCCGCACAAAATAAGTGCATTTCGTGGGGTGTGTTCATAACTGATATATAGTATTCTTTCTTCAAGGTGCATGACACCAGGGGTGAACAGAACCTCAGAACATTACTTAAGTACAATTTGAAGGTACTTGTAGGCTTTTGCACTTGTATGCTAATTGTTCACATTTATTTGGCCACACTGGTTACTTTTATTACTTTGATTGCAGGGCTTTTACTTGTAACAGAGTATTTCGGCACAGTGGTATTTACGGTGGCCGACAGAGGCAAACACGTTACAACGGCCTAAATCACCTCCATTAGGAGAACACCGGCTGCACTTTCAACAAGGATAATAAAAAACACAAATGGGCCAAAACACATTCAAATTAAGAACTTTATTATCCCTGGTTGTCAAAAGCACTCCGTTCCCAACACTTTTTAGTGTCCCCGTTTCGTTGTGTTTTAAGCTTCTTGCACCGTTTAATTTAATTGAAACATTTTGCATTTGCAGCGTTTCATTTAGGGTTTTTAGCCTTGCGCCTGTTTTGCCTTTTTTATGTTTTCTTAATGCTCCGTGCGTGTTGTCAAGTTGGTGAAGATGTTTCTTCATTTAAATGTGTTTTGGGACCTTTGTGTTGTTATGTTTGCCCCCTATTTAAAAGTACAGCACGTTTCTCCTAATGGAAGTGTTGGGCCATTCTAACGCATTTGCGTGGGTCGGCCACCGTATGTATTGCTACTTTACATAGATCTGAACACGGGAAAAGGATGGATTTCAACTTGATGAGAAGCATTTTCGCACATGAATCCTTATAATAAGTTAGTTTGGTGGAGGTTGAAAAGCCTTTAAAATGCTTAAAATAAAATATGTTGTCATTAAAGAACAAAACCAAGCTCAATATGAGTAAAGCAGCATCTCTAAGCAGGAAAGCACAGATATGATGAATAGGAGTGCAGCCAGAGGCTTGACATTTTTCAAATAATGATTGTTCGAGTTATTGCTACACGATACATGTTGAGAGCTTTAAAATCATCCCAGCGGCTCTTTGCATAGGATACTATCTACATATTTCTACAGAGAATGAATATTATATGGCAACGACTAATGAACACGGCCTTCTTTTCACAGAGGAGCCACGGCTGCTGTAATCTCCGCTGTTCAATTAGCTGCAGTGACCGGGACGCCACCTACACTTCATTACCAGGGAGGGGAAGGTATGGAATTAACCTCTGTCTGCGTGCTTCTTCCCTTCCTTCTAGCTCTCTATCCGACTGTTTCTTCCTTCCTCGAGAAATATCAAAGCAGCAAAAAAATAAAACTATTACGAATTAGTTCCTGTGTATCAGTTAAAACATGATTTCCTCTTATTTTAGATTCTGGAATATTTAAGGAGAGCAACAGAGGGAAATAAGTGGGGGGTGGGGGTATAAATCCACAAAGACAATTTAGCTTTTCCAGCCTCTTTTCCTGTTTTTCCAATTAGTTAAAGCTATTTAAGAACACTAGAGCTGCACACACACACACACACACACACACACACACACACACACACACACACACACACACACACACACACACACACACACACACACTAATGGTTCTCAGCAATGGAGAGCTCCTGAAATAAGTCACGCAGTAATTGTATTTGATAAATCATAAAGGGAGCCCATCAGAGGAAAGCTAGCTGTAATAAAATGATAAAATAGACAATTATGAAAAATTCCCTGGCCTTTAATTTGCTAAACACACACTCCGGAGAGGCCGTTTAAAGCCAGAGCGATTTGATGAGATGCTCAACATGTTACTGCCCTCCTCTTCGACACTCCTCTGAGATGGTTGACACATGGCAGAACACTACTCACACACTCCTCACATTTTCTGGATGTCATCCAGCAGATAGATCCTCCTCCTTTGCTCAAATGTCATCTCTATGGGTTTTTAGATACTTTTAAAGTTACTCTCACTTTTTGGCTTGGATTCTTTGCAGAAGAAAATCTTTTTGCCCATATAAAATTATTCTGACCGATGATGGTTCAAAACTTGGGCTGTTTCTGTGCTTTCTTGCTCGAATTAAATTATAAGTTAGATACTTACCTACTCTATATGCCAATATGAAACTACAGCTAGCATCTGATTAGCTTCGCTTAGCATAAACACTGAAACAGGACTTCTGGCTCTGTCCAATTGAATCGAACACTGCAACTGTTCCCAAATAGACATACAGATTAATTACAATAAATGAACCTCCTATTTGTTATATAGAAACATTTTGGTCAGGTATGTTAATAGTTGATTAGATTTTTTCCCATTTCAGAGACTTATTTCACACTATTTTCACCTTTCAATATTCAATTATGGTCCGAAAGTCTAAAATAACTGTCATGCGTGAAAAAAATGTTCTTTCATTGGTCAGAAAATGTATAATGTATCATGGTCCAAGGAAGACCATGTATTACATTTTGCCCAACGTAGTACCCAATCACAAGACGGATAAACAAAATGTATGTTAACATTGTATATCAGGCTTCTGTGCTGCATTATTGAAATGTTCAAATAGTCCGAAAGATATGTGAGCTGCTCAATTCAAATAAACTCGGAAAGATTGCAAAAAATGTTGGTACACTGCTTGCCAAGATAATGCATGTAGTTAATATACCAGTGTTCATAAAATGTTCAAAATGATTCTAGCAAGAACTGGAATTGTTTAGCTCCACGTACGAGTGCGATTTATGTGTTCGCATATTCCCAAACAAAGCGAACCTGCGTGTGAAACACTCCAGGCTTTAAACAAGTCCAAAACAGCTTGGTGTGAATACGCCCTAAGATTAGAAAGCTCACATCACCAAACCCACTGCTGTCACATGATCACATTAGCTCTTTGAAGCTGATTTTTTTTCCACGGTTGTATAAAATCACAGACTCTTTTGGCTGAGACAGCCATGACGGTGTGAGATCCACACCACAAAGAGTTAAAAAAAAGTCTCCTGGTCCTCGGTGTGAAAGCAGCCAGACTCTGTGTGTAGTGTAGGTGCTGCTGGGTAAAATGACATGGAAAAGGTGATTTCCACTATAGTGAAGATTCCACACTACGCTTCCCCCAGGCAGCAGCAGAGTCCTGATTGAATTGTGTGCGTGTGTGTGTGTGTGTGTGTGTGTGTGTGTGTGTGTGTGTGTGTGTGTGTGTGTATTTTACAGTCATCTCATTATTTTGCTGTGTATACGTTGTTTCGTAATGTTTCATGTTATTAGTAGCATTAGCAATTATTTTAACAATTTTATATTTTTACGAATGCGTTTTTAATCTTTAAAGAAACATCTCCTTTCCCCAGTTATTCCTAGACTTCCTAATTATGTGCTATTTCTATGTTTTTACCCACACTGAGTCTTATATTTATATTTCTCCCCCACACACAGGCTAATGTCTCCTCTCTGTCTCCCTGCAGGTGTCACATGCAGCCAGCAGGAGTAAAGAGACGAGAGTAAAACAGCTCGCTGTCAGAAGTGAGACACATTTCTAGGTGAAGCATACTGAATTCAAGTGAATCAAGCTGAACTGATCTGAACTGGAATGGCCTGAGCTGAACTGAAAGGAAAGCTTCAGCCTGACAGGACTAATTGATGCCTGTTGTTTCCTGGGGGGGTTCCTTGATATATTTATTCTGCTGTTCACTCTTATGTCATGTTGTGTGACGTGAAATAAACCAAAAATAAGTTTGACTCATTGAGATCTTTTCATTGAGTACAATTTATCACAGAATATGAAATTACATTAAAGTTGTCACTCCCTTCTCAGAGAGTTTGTTTTCGTTGTTTGTTTCTGTTGCTATGTTACTATGTCTAAATAACTCATGGAGGGATCATAATGGAATACAAATCTTAAAAGGGTTAGTTCACACCAAAACTAAAAACCCATAAGTTTCCTCGTACCTGTAGTGCTTTTTATAAATCTAAATTGTTTTGGTGTGAGGTGCAGAGATTCAACATAATTAAATGACCTGAACTGGAATGCCTCTTCCCAGAAATCATGAGCAGTAATCCACAGACTTCGTTGTAAGCAGTTTCATGTAGGAAAAATGTTCTCTCTACAACATCAGCAACAATATCAATGCAAAGAAGGAAGAGTGCATCTTTACATGGACGAGAAACTGTCCGGCGCTGGTTACATCTCAGCTGAAGAAGACGCCATCTTGTTTACATTTTGCCCTCTTTCTCTGCTCCAGAAATACTGTTTCTGTTCCAACTTTATTTTGTTATAAGTTTGGGGAAGTCAAGCACTTCCTCGCTTCGTCTTCTTAATGTAGCTTTTGTCTGTTATGATCAGTTAGATGGTTGGTTTTTTCAACATCTTTGAGGATGTTGACATATGTCAACCAGAATTTAGGTATTGTAATATTGATATGTAAACCAGCTTGAAGTGTTTATATCAAGTGTTCCCAATCATTGGAACCTCATAGATGCTTCAACATGTATTTGTATAATAATATGCCATTTTGTATTGTAAAAAAACAGTATGATAATGTGCAGATATGTATCACCTCAATCTGGAATTTGGCCAAAGTGAGTGGCCAAAAAATATATATATAGATGTTATTGCATATTTTGTTTAAATATATATCGTTAATATAAAAAAGAAAAAAGATTCTCTCTTTTTGTCCTGATCCATTTATATAAAAAGTTAAAACCTGTCTGAAAATGAGCTGATCAGATTTTGGCCACTTTATGATGTCATAACGTTTTTTGGGCTTGTGTAACCATTAGCCAATCACCAACCAACCTTATCACCTGAATCTCCTCCTAGAGCAGCATTATGTCCTTTTTAACCAAATATCTCTCAGTGGGGCGTGGGGAGTGGCTCCTTATTTTCATCTAAAGTAACAGACAGAGAATCAGCACTTTTGAAACAGGGCTGAAACAGAGGGGTTTATGGGATGCTGCAATGCATGATCTGTTTGGTATTTGGAGCCAAACACTTTAGAGACATGTTTTGTAAATATCTGAGACCTATAATATATTGATGAAAAACAGCACAATAGGGGACCTTTAAAACACGTGTTCTTTGTCTATACAACCCTTGAATTAAAGCAAGAAGAAATGCCTTCAGTTAAAGCCGTTATTGAAGCTGACAGCATGTCTCTGTTATATATCTGGAATGTGAAACAACTGAACACAAATGTCTGTTTGCGCTCATCTTCAGCTGTGTGCTTCAGACACACCAATACACTCAAGCAAGTGTTGTGTGGAAACAAAATCTCTGCTCACACACACACATGAACGCAGCGAACAGTAGCCCCTGGCTATCTGCAGCGCTGAGTGTAAATGATCGCATTGCTGCGGTCATAACTCACAGCCATACAGGCTACTGATGGAAAATGACACCCAATGTCTGCGTGTGTGTTTCTGTGTGTGTGTTTTAATGTGTGAGAGTCATTTTAGACTCTTCATGTCGCTTCCCTTCTGTCTCTGCTCATCTTCCTCCTCCCTCCTCCTCATTGATGCCTCAAGGGATGAAACTGACTCTGTTATACCAGACCAAAACCCCCCCACTTTTACTCTCCACCATTCCTTACACACACACACACACACACACACACACACACACACACACACACACACACACACACACACACACACACACACTTGTTTGCCCACACTCTAGATCCACATCAGTGTGTTTAACCTTATTGATCAGGGTGATCCGTCACTGATATCTGTGTTTGCTGGGCGGAGAGGAGCTGATATTGATGGATGGACACATTAATCAGTACGCATTGTGGAGGGCATGGACACACAAACACACACAGTGACAATGGCCCTATTTTAGCTGAGTGATATTAACTAAATACACTTTTTTCAGATTATCTTTCATTTAGATTTAGGAGAATAAATATTGCTGAAGAGAACCCCAACCCTTTCATAGCCAGCACCACCATTTGGTAGAGCACATTTTGTGTCTTGATATCTTGTTGAAAAAAAAATAAAAAAGTTTAACTCCATATGATTCAGCCAGCTCTACCCTTTGGTTGACATGTTATGCACAAAACAAACCTCTAGATGTCACTGTGGTTCGAACAGAAGGCCCTTCAGCTAGCTTCCTCTGAGAAAGTTGACATGCTAAAAATCACTGCTGAAAAAATCACTCTTTTTGGTCAACTTTTGTAAGGTAACCATGTCATTTTTGACATATTTTAGTGTCAGAGCACTGACTGAACATAATTAGATAACTTGATTCACAAAAAAAGTTTTAACAAGGGTGTAATTATTTTTTGGAAAATATGCTCAACCAATCGGTTTATTTGGACTTTTATGGTAAACTACCAATATGACTTACTCAGAGTTTCAGAGATGTTTTCCAATAAAATATGGTAAATAAATGGCTAGATTCATGGTAATATTACTACATCTAGTACTGCCTTATGAGTGAAAGAGTGATAATAATTTATATAGCACCTTTCATGCATGGCATTCAGCCCAAAGTTGCACACAGATGAGCAAGTTAGGCCAACACAGGATATAGACATTTGCTGTTAGGCCAGTGGTTTCTTGTTAGGCCAATTCAGCAAATACAGTAAGATGAGCAAGTCTTTTTTTTATTATGAAAAACACTTAACATTACTTTTTTCCATTCCTTTTTTTTTTTTTACAATTATAATTTATTATCTTTTATGAATCTGGTTGTATATATTGCTCATTTTCCATAAAATAATTGTTTTATTTGAGTTTGTGTTTTATTTGAGTTTGATGCATACAAATACTGTACGATGATTGTTGAAAATGCACTTTTACCATAAAAGGCCAGCTCGACCATTTGGTAGAGGCTCATAAAAACTAAACGGTGTGGTCAGTCAAAAATATAAAAATTATTTGTTGCCAATTTGATAAAAAAAATGCAAACAAATAATTTTTCCAGCTTTTTTCTTGGTCTGGTAATTAAAGGGTTAAGACAGTGTCGTGTTCCTATAAAAAAACAAAACAAGATATTGTGTAATTTTTATGTAATAATCTATTCTACAGACACAGCCAACTCACAGAGGTTCTGGAATATTCAGGTTTAGTATCATAATCAAACCAATTACAGAAATAATTATTATATATATTATATTTGATATGGATCTGGTTCTTTTCAAACTGCATGTTTGATTGCTGTGTTATTTTATTGACGACTCATATATATTATTATACAATTATAATACTTTGTTTTACATAGACATCAATCACCTTACGTTCATTTAGTACAGTGGTGTCCCAAAAATATATTTCAATATTTAAATTAATAAACAAGCACCGTGGCTCTCAGTAAAGTACATATGGACGCACTGTAAGGCCTTATTGTGTTACAGATATAGTTTCATCTGAACTCTTTGCTCCCTCTTTAACAGCTGCAATAGTGATGAAAACATTAGTGCACATGTGTCAAACTCAAGGCCCGGGGGCCAAATCAGGCCCTTGGTGGATTTAATTTCTAATTATTATTAGATCTGGCTCGCCGGTATATTGCACGCACACCTTCACTCAATCCTGAGGGTTTCCTCACCTCAGAGCCTGAGCCCAAACATTGATGACCCTGCACCCGGGATGAGATGCCAAGTATCTGGTTTGAACTAGCATCACAGTGCAGCACACTGAGTTTCAATGGATGTTTCCTTCTGCACTTTCTTTGTCACGACAACAGGGCATGTTTGTTTTTTTCTTTGAAGGAAATAGTTTTTTTGAAGCTGTTGTTGGCCTGTGGGAAAATGTAATCATAAGAAATGACTCTGGAAAAGCTGCAGATAGAGCC
>NW_011343784.1:0-3586 GCF_000735185.1 Notothenia coriiceps
AAGGCCTTTTTCTCAAAATGATGACTTGGTGACAGTCATTATATAATGTGACATATTTTGCTTAATATTTGGAGTACAAAAACAATCCTGATATCATTAGAAAGCTAGGGATCTCCTCTTTCCAACAGTCTATACAACTCAAAATGTGTCTTCGGGTCAATGCGACTGATTTTGATGGAGCAGGTCACATACTGTATGTGCCGTTCTATATTGAAACACTTGATGGGTATGGCAACAATGGTTAAGGGAAGGGGCTTAGCAAAGGGTCAAATTACTTTCTAAATCTGTTGTGTGAAGTGTGACGTTTGAAGTATGAAATGTGGCATTTCAACAGAAACAGCTGTGCTCTTTTTAATGTATTTCTTCCATTTATGGCAACATCAGTTAAAGCAGAGTCAGTGCTTAAAGGCATCAGTCGAACTCTTATGGTGCATTTCCACTGTAGCGCGTAGCACGGTTTAAGCGTGCCGTGCCAAACCCGGCCCGTTTTTTGTTGTGTTTCCACTAGGGGTAGTTCCATCTTACGGTTACTTTTTCAAAGTTTTTCTGGCATTCCAAAATTGTGGTTCTTTCTGGGCCAACAACCGGGCTGAAATGCTGAACTAGTGAGAGAATCGCTGGCAAGGGGGCTACAACTACAACAAAATGAAAATATTTTACTTTGATTTAATTGTAATATATTTTTCAAAATGATGCCGTAACAACATACTGATACTGGTTGGTAAAAACCATGAATTAATGCTTTGACAAGTCTGCAGACAAGACGGCAGGCGAAAAACCTTTTAAAATACGTGTTTTCTGAATGGAGATCGGCTAAGCTATCGATGTATATGCTCCGACCGTCCACACTCACAACAACGGCCTATACAGACATAAATAAACCAGCGACTGTATTCGCCATGACACAGACAGTCTTGGTTTGTACTTGTTTAGCTTTTGTCTAGTTTCTGAACAGATATGAGGAGCTGTGAGCTCTGAGGGCTAACAGCTAACGGCTGATGTTGGTTTTGTGGCTCACATTGAAGATGACGTCACGGCTCCGCCTACACTGCGTTATTATAGTTACTGCCCCAGTACTAAACTGTAATGGAAACGCAGCATAAAGTGAGCCTGGCCTACCAAGACCTAACTATACCGTACGAGGCCCTGCAGTGGAAATGCGCCATTAGATCTCTGTACACACTGAAAGGGGATGACTGCTGCAAAAAGCTATGTATTCCACCATAAATTCTGTCATTTTGCCAACCAACTAAGCAAACAGAACTTGATAACCTGCCCACAGTGTCAATAACCTGGAAATTATCCCATATTTGCAGTGCACAAGGTCGCTTGTTTGCCATAGCTGGCCTATGGCAAACAAGCGACCTTGATTGAACTGGCAGGGTTTGTCATTTGTCTGATGAGGTGAAGAGTGAGAAAGTGAGATCCAGATCTATTTCTGGATCAAAGCTGTGCCAGGAAGCACAAAAGGTGTCCTCAGTATTAAACTACCTTGTATCTTGGATGGACCTCTTATTAAAGGATTTCATGAAATACGTAATCATCCAGCATTTCCAAACAGTGCATGCAGCCTGTTACAGTTGCTCCTGCAAAATGTGTACTTCTTTCAACTTACCTTCAAGCAAAGTAAGATGAATCACTAGTAATCAAAAAGCTAATAGCGTTATGATGGAATATCTGTAGTGTAGTTAAATGTGCTTTACTGAAACATGACAGATCCAGGATATACAGTACATTATATATCAACCATGTTTCCATATGTGGCTTGCGGACTGTTAGGGCAAAGTTTCCATCAACCTTTCCAACAACAACGTTTCCTTTGATGGCTTCTGCACTGTTTGGGCCGTCAAGGATTACATCGTAGCTTCACCATGTGCCTGAGTCTTAAGAGGCTCCCCATGTTGTGGATGACATCCTTCCTCTTCCTGTGCCTCAGACAATGTGCCTTATACGCCGAGCCCATTTGGCTACTATAACTTTTATTGCACACTTTATCTTCAGCTTATGTTTGTATAAATGTGTTCTTCCATTCTCTTAGAAGATGTAGTTACATTCACAAGGTTGAAGAAACAATAATTGCATGTTTTTCGTACCTATAAAAGCAAAAGGTTTTTTGTGAAAGCTTGTTGAATAGAGATAAATTAGATCTATTGATCTCCAGGGCAATTCTGTAGCCATATACCTTTCCCAGACAAAGACAAACTCGTAGCACCACGTAAAAACAGCCATTAAGAAAGCAATAAATCAGAAATAAGGAGGGGAAAATTACTGAAGGATGAAGAGAAAAATGTAAGAGTGGAAATTCAGGATGATGAAAGGGGGATGTTAGTGAAGCTTGACAAGGCCAGGCAGGACACACAACTAATTCAACTACAGATACAGCAGGAATACAAAGAAAACCAAAGGAAAAGGCACCTCATAGATGAAAAATGCACTCCATATGGAGAACTTTATTCAAATCTCTACCCTCACCACATCCTCCTACAAGAAGAGCCCAATCTGTGTTCACTATATAAATCTATACTCCTCGCACTATCCTGGCTGCCTACTGTATGATAAAGCAGCTTTCTCCATGGCAGAGCCGCTTGTGAAGCACAGTTTGCTCCGAGGCTGTCGGGCATTGGCCACGGTAACATGGATACTGACAGGAAGAGCAATATATTGCTTCAGTTAAGAGAGTTTTGCCTGATCCCTCCGCATTGGTCATTTAATAGAGAGGCGAAGTCCCGCCCATCTACTTCCGACCCATGGGACCCCGGAAGCGGAAAATTATACATTGACGTCGATGGAGAGAGAAAAGTCATCTTTCGATCCCGTTTGAATTGTGCCACGAATGACGTTTGTCAAATTAAAAGAACATTTTGCAAGTCAAAAAAATAAAAATGTGTCGTAAAACTGTGAAGTTACAATTTTTTTTGTGTGAAACCGCTCAGTGAACTACAGGTCTCTGGTCTCGCACAATACGCGTCACCATCACAAAGATGGCTGTCACGTTAGTAAATTTCACCTGTTTCTTTCAGAATGAGGCGAAAAAGTATAAAACGAGGTGAAAATCACTACAAGTCTGGGCATGTTGAGAGCTGTACATACACGAAAGGGAGCGGTTCTGTAAGAGCCAGCATGCGGGACCGGCTTTACAAGGTTTCAGTGAGTAATATGAGTGCAATGTTTAAGGTTAATGTCAGCTAGCTAACAAGGTACACTAACGTGTTTTGTTTTAGCAACTAGTTTTCTCCTTAAGAACTTCGTTGTGTCTGTGTATGCTGTGGATAACATTAGTGTTCACAAGAACAAGATACACTCCGGTGTTTTGTTTTAGTTGCTCTTCAGATTGAAGCGGCCAGTTTTATATCGACTATATGTGTGATCTCCTTTTTACATCTCGTTGTGTCATTTGAGTTTATTTGCTGTGTGTAGATTCAAGGATTTTGGTTATCTTGTCCGCGAGTATAGTTATATTTTTTCGAGCGCCGGCGTTGTTTGGCAAGGGTCTGGAGGGTATGTGGGTTAAAAAATAACGTCAGATGTCTTAGTGTGTTTGTTGGATAAAACCTAAGTTTTGCCTTTAAGCGGCTTTCCTGTTCAA
>NW_011343784.1:9809-15748 GCF_000735185.1 Notothenia coriiceps
AGTGTTTGAGGTAGACGAGTGTGTTCTTTCGGAGGACACTCAATGATTGTTTTACCGCTGCTCCTATTTTTCAATCGTCGTCTACTGGACCACCTTTATGCGCGTTTACTCGCTCTTTGACAACTCACCGGGATTGCGTGGTTTGTGGCCTTGGTCACCACACTCGATCTTCTACCGCCGCCTTGCCATTCCTTTGTCGCGAGTAAAACTCTCAGTTAGGTCTTCACCCCTCCTTATAAGCACTCCCAAGAGGTTATAAAGAAACTTCGATTACTCTAGTCTTCTACGTCCAGCCGTCTTTTCCGATAAAACGAATCAAGTTCGAACCGTCAATGTCTGAATGCCGGGTCTATGTTTCGCCGGGCTTTAGCCCGTCATTTACCCTCAGCGCCGGCTTGTACTCGCACCCGTGCCGGCGATAAGTCGAAGCACATCACCACACGCCGGCGTGGCAGCCCAGAAAATACGCTAGGAACTGGCCGGAAAATAACGCGCTAAGGTTGTACAACTTACTCCGGCAGCCCTTGTTGTGGCCTTCACGCCTCGTTTCCCTATTGTGACTAACCGGACAAGTCCGATCGCTTAGTCACGTACTCTTTCGCAGTATTGCCTTCACTCCCTTCCATTTGTTTACGTAAAGTTTACCTTCTACCTGTGTGTGCCTGCCGGATAAAGTCGGAGGTACCAAATATCTCGAGGACAAGCAAGTACAAAAGATACCTGCTCTCATCTGTTTACCTTTCTTTTGCGATAAACAACAAACAAATATAGGTGCCTCAGACAAAGTAAGAAGAGACAGAAGGCCAACAAGGACAACAACGAGTAAAAACTAACTAACTTATCGTCGTGGATGGACGCCGGAGACGACCATATTTACCTCTACAATTGACGGTGAAAGTACGTATGCGTCAACGTATTGCACGAGACCGAGCCTAAACCGCCACACAGAGTCCACGCGCTTCAGCCGTTTATCGCGTCCTCTCAGGCCGCTTGCGTTGTCAGCCACAGCCGCTGAAGAGGCTCCACTCGACTGGCCACATAAGACCCGGGAAAATGTCTGAATACCTCCCTTGCGAATAGTCTGGCCGCTCCGTCCTCTATTCTCAAAGCTGCTCCAGAGCAAAGTCTGACGCTTTCTAGGTAAAGTTGGGCGTTTCGGTCAACTTTAACATCGTCGCGATGTTTAAATTGGAGTTCTTATTGCCCTACCCATGGCGCTCGGGGCCATAATTTGCCCTGGGGCCCCCGCCTTAATAATTGTTTCTGTGGCACCATCCGGGCAATTCGGAGCGCTGCAATCGGCCAGAAAAATAGCCATGACCTGCTGGTACATTTTTTATATACAGTACGGTAGCAGTAATAACGAGTGTGTTTGTAATATAAGTCGTTAAAATCACAGCCCGGGTTAGACAAAGATTGTACGTTTTTCTGACCGTTTTTACGAAGATACGTAATAAAAATTTCATAACAAGCTACGGAAGAGCCAGGGGTGACGAAACGCTCCCCCGCCCCGGGTCTAAATGTGTGTGCTCCGAGCTATGTACCGTCCTTCGTGTGGTGTCGGCGCTCCTCTCGCCACCTGCCTTCTTGCCGAGGCTCCACACCAATTTGAAATGGGCGGATTGCCCCCCACAAACGTTAGTTCGTCAAATTCCGCGTACATTCCCGCTCGATTTGTTGCTCGATTGCTAAACAACTTTCGTTCAAATCGTTTTCACGTGCGTGTCAAGTCTGCCCTTTAACCCGTCGGCCCGAAGCTTACAGAAAGATCAAATCGACAATGAGACATCGGGCCGTAGGCGTGGTTTCATTGCGGCATAAGCGCTGGCAAGCTGGCACGAGTGACATACGGTGAGTGCGTCGATTTGTGTGCCTCAATGTGAGGGGTAATAGTGTTTGTACGCCCAATTTGAGCCTAAGTGCTCCATGTGACTCAATTATAAGTAAAACAATCTAAAACCCATTCAGTGCTTAACACAAATGGGGTGAAAATCAGCTTTCGTCATAATGCGGAATAAACAGAGAGTTCTGGTAGCGCCGAACTGCGACTCCGGTTCATCACATACTTAGCATAACAACATAGCCCCCAGTTCCTCTTCTATGCTTATTGAATGGCAACAACTTCAATTTCACAGTGCCACCTAGTGGACTGGACTGGTGAACTAACATGCAATGATATGACCTTACAACACTAAGCTAAGCTATACCGTTTTATTGTTCCTGCCTACAACGTGTTACGGATGATTTATGTTTAAATACGCTCTGTGTGTTCAGAGAACTATAATGGCTTCAGTAATGTACCGCGGCTTTGTTGCATGTAGAGTGGGCTTTACCTTGGATTTAATGGCTAAATTATAAATATGTTCAATACTTCACATGTATTTGGATAATAAGGCACTTAACTGTTCTATTTCACACTTAGATTCCCCTCCAATGGGTCTCTTTAGGCTTCACTTATCTCCTTCTCTCTGCTGGAAATGTGCATCTATATGTTCAGTTGAATCAGGTTCGGCCCATTTAGCTCTATCAGTGTTTTCTCTATTTCCTCTTCTCTTTTCCTCCCTGATCGTGTTGTGATCGACAACTAGGGGATATCCTCGGCTCTGATGATGAGATGGAGAGAGTCTAATGTGTCCGCTGAATCCCCAGAGTTAGTCTCTCTTTCAAGAGCTTTCAGCCTCCATCTCCTCTCATTTTTGTTAAACTCTTATTTCTGAGGATGATTAACAACTCTGATGGAATTTTATGTAGAAAATCACGTTTGGTTAGCCAAGGAGCAATGACACCATAACTGTCACTATTTATTTTTATTTTTGTCAATGGCTTAAGTTTGAGTGAAATACAACATGGTAAAGTGTGGTTGAGTATGTGAGTTTCATCACTGGCATAAAGTTATTTTAATGTTTGTGATCGCTCATTCAGGTCAATGCTCATCAAGTGATGTTGTAAAATGTGTTGTGTTGACATTTTCATAAGGTTAAATGACTAAAGATGCTACTGTAATGTATGCATTGTTGTTAATATTGTATTTATATATGCAGTGAAACGGTAGATGGGCCCACAGGGTGGTGTAATACAGATACTGAAAACGAATATTCGGGAAGTTGGTTAAAGCAGCTGAATTGAATTTGAGTGATTATACACATAAACCCTTATGGCAGTATTGGATTAGGTAACTATTTAAACTGAACGGGTTTGTAAATTCAGAAGCTCCATTATGTAAATAATCGTAGCTGTGTCATTTGTGAAACCTCATTGGGAGGGTGAAATACGACATAAAAAAGGAAGGTTGATTTGGAAGAAAAGGAGAGTTCTGTTTAACAAAGGCAGAGGACAACTTGCAAATTGAAATTCCTCCTGTCTCCTTATCCTCATGCTCGAGGCCTGTCACAAATGCACATATGTCCTTGTTAACAATCGTATGTCCTGCCATAAAAGCCCTGCGCTCGGACCCCATTATAGCCTGTTGTATCGGCTGATTACCACTCCCAAAGCAGATGTGTCTGCTCTGCAGCTACATGGTTGTGTATTTTATAGTCACCACATCTTTCCGGACGCTGCCCTTACTTTTCAGATGTTTCAGCTACAGCGCCACCAGCACCTGAGCAAAGTTTACTAGCTTCATTTATAGTTGCCCTATTGTGCTAATTTTCAGGTTCATAATTGTATTTTGTGCCTATGTTAACATAATAATAATAATAATAATAGATTATATTTCACAAATATTTTACCAAATCTATCAGTAAGCAATTCGAATTTTTAGCCTTAAATATAGAAGTCAAGGACTCCTTGTCTTCGCTAGCAAATCTTTTATCGCAACTAGACTACAAGGAAATAGTGCTACTTGGAGATTTTAACTGGGACTTGTTAACTGCAGTATCAGAGGATTTTAAAAACCTTTGTATCTCTTTAAATGTTACTCAGAATGTTGACAGTCCTACTCGCCCTAACATTAAGTCCCCTAATAAATCCTCCCTTATTGATCTAATTTTAACTAATGTTCCCCATAAATACTCATCTGTGGGAGTATTTGCGAATGATGTGAGTGACCACTGTGCTGTAGCCACAATTAGGGACACTAAGGTCCAAAAGGTTAAACCTCATATTATTATTAAGAGAGACATAAAACATTTTGTGGAGCAGGGTTTTGTTCATGATCTGTTTGGGTTTGATTGGGGAAAAATCGATCTGTGTGCTGATGTAGAAACTGCATGGTCTTATTTTTATCTTGGTTTTATGGAGATCATTGATAGACATGCACCCCTGCGTACATTTAGAGTAAAGGGACGAGACAATCCTTGGTTTTCTGCTGAACTGTCTAGTCTCCTTCATGAGAGAAACAAGGCCTGGGCAAAGGCTAGGAAATCAGGCTCAGAGATAGAATGGCTGCGTTTTAGGCAGCTAAGAAATAACTTCACTTCACATGTCAAAAGTGCTAAGTCGAAGTACTATTTGTCAGTTACCACAGAAAACCTAAATAATCCTAGGAAATTTTGGAAAGCCATAAAATCGATATCCACCGGTGAGATCCGTAATGAGCTACCTCCTTGCCTTACCACAGCATCTGGCACTATATCGAACAGGGCCACCATGTTAAATTGCTTTAATAAGCATTTTGTGTCCTGTGGTTCTCTGTTTCTCTGTTTCTAACTCTGCTTCTGTGAACACCCCAATCCGTGACTCTGAACAATGTGGTCTGGAAAACCCTTTCAGTTTTACTCCTTTTACTGTTAATGTTGTTCATGAAGCCTTAACCAAGTTGGATGCTAAGAAACCGGCTGGCCCGGACAACGTAGAACCTTTCTTTTTAAAGATAGCTGCAGATTTTATTGCTCTTCCTCTCACTACTCTTTTTAACCTCTCCCTCAGCACAAATGCAATTGCAAAAGTATGGAAGTCAGCTTATGTCTTGCCTTTACTAAAAGGAGGGGAGGCAACTATTTTAAATAACTATAGGCCAATCTCTAAATTGTCAGTTCTGGCGAAGGTGCTCGAACGCCTAGTGAGTGAACAAGTAAAGGAGTTTTTATGTAAAAATAATGTCCTGTCTAAACATCAGTCAGGCTTCAGAAAGCAACATAGCACCATCACTGCGACAATGAAAGTGGTGAATGACATTACGAGTATTTTAGATAATAAGCAGAATTGTGCAGCTCTATTTATTGACCTTTCCAAAGCGTTTGATACCGTCGATCATTGCATCTTAAAGCAGAGGCTACTCAGTATTGGCATATCCAGCCATGCAGTAGGGTGGTTTGTGAACTCTGAAAGGTCCCAATGTGTTCACTTTGATGGGCTGTCTTCTGAGTGGTTAAACATTGCTAATGGTGTTCCTCAAGGTTCTGTTTTAGGTCCACTTTTATTCTCCATATATATCAACAGTTTAGGTGAAAATGTGGTTGAAGCTACATTTTTATGCGCATGATACCGTGATGTACTGTGCAGGTCCCTCCATTCAGGAGGCTGTTGTTAAATTACAGGCTGTTTATAACATTATTCAGACTCAGCTCTCTGAGCTTAAGCTTCTTTTAAATGTTGATAAGTTTTAGATATTGTTACTATGCAAGGACAAGTACTTGAAGTGGTTACCTGTTATAAATACCTTGGTATCTGGCTTGATGATTGTCTTACTTTTAAACTTCATGTCAATAACCTGCTTAAAAAGCTGAGGGTTAGACTAGGTTTCTTTTTCAGAAACAAGTCCTGTTTCTCGCTTGAGGCCAGAAAAAGGCTAGTCACTGTGACCTTTTTACATGTGCTGGACTATGGTGATTTGTTGTATATGAATGCACCTGCACATGGCCTGAACAAGTTAGATGCCGCCTATCACAGCGCACTGAGATTTGCCACTAATTGTAAAACACTTACTCATCACTGTACCATGTATGCCAAGGCAGGTTTGCCATCACTTACTGTAAAGAGGCTCAGTCATTGGTACA
>NW_011343785.1:0-2792 GCF_000735185.1 Notothenia coriiceps
CACACACACACACACACACACACACACACACACACACACACACACACACACACACACACACACACACACACACACACACACACACACACACAGACAGACAGACAGACAGACAGACAGACAGACAGACAGACAGACAGACAGACACACAGACACACAGACAGACAGAGACACACACACACACACACACACACACACACACACACACACACACACACACACACACACACACACACACACACAGACACACACACACACACACAGACAGACAGACAGACAGACAGACAGACAGACAGACAGACAGACAGACAGACACACAGACACACAGACAGACAGAGACACACACACACACACACACACACACACACACACACACACACACACACACACACACACACACACACACACACACATATTGGTATGCAAACATGATTCGTAGGAAAAGCCAGGCGTGTGTTTGGGCTCCAAAACCTAAAACTAGTATTTAAATCTGTGTGTCGCTGTGACCAAATTCCCCCTGACACACACCACCCTCTTCCTGGAACCCTGCAAGCTGTGTGTCGTGTAGAATTAAGAGGAGAGGCAGGGAAGGGAAAGCGTGGTGGAAATTAGTGTGTGTGTGTGTGTATGCGTGTATGTGGGTGTGTGTGTGTGTGTGTGTGTGTGTGTGTGTGTGTGTGTGTGTGTGTGTGTGTGTGTGTGTGTGTGTGTCTGCCCGGTGGTTAGGAATATGACACATGGAGGAAGTGACAAGTTCCCTCTGATCAAGATGCAGACATGACAGAGCAGAGTGTTCGACTCCGAGGCACTCAGTCTACATCTTTGATTTTGTCAGACACACACACACACACACACACACACACACACACACACACACACACACACACACACACACACACACACGTCCTCTTCTTGTTGTCGCCTACAGCTGTTTTGTTTTAACGAGCTCTGAATGCAGAATGCTCTTCTGAGGCCTGAAGTGTTTGGAGGGAAATTAGTGTCAAATTTTGGTGACAAATAAGCGTTTCATGATAAACAACAAAAGCAACAAGAGTATTTTAACTTAAATTGCATGGCTATCTTATATTGTATTTATTTAATATGTGTATACGTGTATAAGTCATTAGAGCGATTCTTGGCAAACAATAATTCGTCTAAAAAAACAAATAAATCCTCAATCGTCTTCTATTAAACAAATAGATATTTTATGTTAATAAATGAATTTGGAAAAATAATGGAAGAACAAAATTGGGTTGTATTTCTTTTGTTTATGTTTCCCTTTTGTTTTAATTGGATGGTATCTGTTTGCAAATTGGAGAATACATTGTCAACACTATAACGTGCTTTACAAAGTTTGTATTTTTCATGTTTTCACACCGTAGGATCTTTTTGATGGTTCTAATAAGCTTTTTTTTGTGTCCGCATAGTTCTTAAAAAGGTGTTTTTCAGAGAAGGCACTCGCCAGCAAAGAGGAACATTCGGTGAACAGTGATTGGTCCACAATATGAGCCAATGAGGCACCAGAAACCCTTTTAAACGTGAAGACAAAAGACAACACATCTGTATACCATATTAAAGAGGGCAATTTGACTCGTGTGAAACACCTAAAACCTGTCTGTGAAAATATGTGTAAAACCTAAGAGTTTTGTAGGCTCTACTTATTTTGAAGATACAGTCAAAACACATTGGTAAGTTTAACGATGCATCGAAATAAAATATTCTGCAAAAAAAACATGAAATCCATGAAATAAGGAAACATTTAAAACCAAACAGTGTAGGAGTTGCATACAATTGTCAACTTACATGACATGTTCTTATATTATTCTCCTCACATGGGGGTGTACATGGAAGGTATGTATTTCTGTAGCAGGCCGTTTGGTCAGAAAATGCCACAGAAAAATGTCCTTTACCTATTTCACACAAACCTGAAATCCTCTCAGTGATAAATATCAGCTTCCCCTCCCGAGCCAGATATCCAGGGTTATTTGGGCGAATTCCTGCAATCTATTGTTCACCTCAGAGCGGGAATGGAATCCATTTCTGCCCGGTTGGCACGAGGCGACTGTAGGAAGACATGATTTAGCTGCTAGTGTCTCTGTCCTGTAGCTGGGGAACTCTCTCACCTCCTATTTCAAAGTTTACCCCCAAAAGTGCAGCGGACAAAAAACACTGGGCTTCAGATGAAATGGGGCGAAGCCTGCGAGCTAGTTCAGGAAGTCAACTCAAGCACCAATGATACATTAACACCTGACGCGCCTCGTCCCTCTTACAACCGACCAATCACATTCTCCTAAACATGCCGCTCTATTGAAGCTGCCAGGTCTTCCTGCCTCTGCCTCGCTATGCTGCTGCTGCTGTGTTCACTTGCTACTGCTGCGTTCATGTTGCTGCTGCTCGCCTGCTCCACCACCACCCCAGCTCCACCCCGGCTTCCACCCCGGCTTCCACCCCGGCTTCCACCCCGGCTTCCACCTCGGCTTCCACCCCGGCTTCCTCCCCGGCTTCCACCCGGCTTCCACCTCGGCTTCCACCCCGGCTTCCACCCCTGCTTCCACCCCAGCTTCCACCCCAGCTTCCTCCCCAGCTTCCACCCCAGCTTCCACCCCAGCTTCCACCCCAGCTTCCACCTCAGCTTCCACCCCAGCTTCCACCCCAGCTTCCACCTCAGCTTCCACCCCATCTTCCACCTCAGCTTCCACCCCAGCTTCCACCCCAGCTTCCCCCCCCGGCTCCCCCCGGCTTCCCCCCGGCTTCCCCCCGGCTTCCACCCCAGCCCCCCCAGCTTACTCAAGCTA
>NW_011343786.1:0-3022 GCF_000735185.1 Notothenia coriiceps
ATTTTAAATCTGTGATGTGTGGAGGTGGATCCAACGTTACGAAGTGAAGCTATTTTACAGTTTTTTTTCTTGAGAATTTGTGAATTTAATCTTTAAAAATATCTGAGTTTATTTCTCCTAAATTACATTTTACACTCAGACAATATTCAAGTTTTTGCTCGTAAATGTGTATTTTCTCACATAGATTGACCACTTCAGACTATTGGATTTTGGAATTGGTCTTTCTCGTATCTCAGACTTTAACTTCAGATGTCTGAGCTCTTGACTGAAATATGTGGCTTCCAAATCTCAGAGATTACGAGTTATTTTCTCAGAAATGTACTTTAGAGAATTCAAGAATTTTGCCTCGTATCTTTACCACTTGAATCTCAGAGAGTATCTAAATGTAATCCCAAATAATCTGAGTTAAGTTCTCGATATATTGTGCATTTATTCAGCTCCATAATCAATATGTCTTCCTAAAATAGCCCGTATGTCACCATATTACAAATAACACACTGCCTTTAAGCCACCTTCTGTTTAAAACTCCTCTCCTCCTCTTACATTTGTGGAGGATGTTAGGAGGAGCAGGGTGGAGAAATAAGACCCATTAAACTGTGAGAGTAAAATACAGCGACACACAATCTGACTGTAATTTGACCATAAAACAGTCAGCCGGAGTCGGATGTAAATTTATTGAGGAGTCGTAACGTTTTACTGCTGCTACTCCGCACTGGATAGTATCACAGTTTCTCGGAGCTGTTAAGATTACGATCCTGGATGATGAGTGACAACGCAAACAAGCCATAACCTCGGTCCAATTATTTTAATTAATGGTAAAATATTGCAATTAATGACCAATTGCAAGCCATAAAGAAGCAGAGGGTTCCTGCAGGATAATAATGGGAATTTTATTAATGAGCTTGTAGTTAAAAAAGTATTGTCGAGAATCCATTTATCTTTTTTTGGAAAAACAATGGAAATAACAGACGAGGAATGTAATTAAATACATTTACTAAAGTGTTTCTTTCTTCTCCTTCGACTCCACTACAATTCATAGCAAAATATTGCACTTTTTACTTGACTTAAATTTAGCTATAAGCTTTAGTTACTTTGTCCAAATAAGAAGATGTGTTTTTCTCTGCATCATTTACTGTGCACGCACGTTGATGATGACTTTCGAAATATGACTGAGAACTTCTTCAGTGTTTAGTTTTTTTATTTATATTGCATTTATTGCATACTTTTCTACATTAAATACTATACTTCGCTGATTACACTTACCAATGGTGCAATTTTGAAGTATTGACTTCCATTAAAAGCTTTATTCTTCAACTCCACTACATTTAAAAGCTAAATAATCAATGTTTACTGCACTATCTTTATTTTACTGCTTTAGTAAAGAGTTTATTTAAAACTGCAATATATTACTAATTCTTAAAAATCATTATTTTGTCTGTCTACCTCAGTAAAATGCTATTTGACAATCTGATAGTGACATCTATTACATGTCTTTTATCCAAAGTGACTAACATACTTAATACTGTGGACAATCCCCACAGGAGCAGTTTGGGGTGAAGTGTCTTGCCCAGGGACACAACGACATGCTGACTGCAGTGGGACTCAAACTTGCTATCCCCTGATTTGAAATCCAGCACACTACCCACTGAGCCACAGCCCCCCTGATCTATAATCATATATTACTCATGGAGGCCATTCTCTCGAGATAAGTATAACACTATACATTTAGCGGATAATACTTCTGAACTTGGATTGAAATTAGATTTTGAATGTAAGACTTTTAGTTGCAGTATTTTAACATAAATGACTCTTTACTGATTAACATCTTCAAAGCAGACCTTTCTCTTGTAACAGAGTTTTCTAAAAGTGTGGTAGCAGTATTTTTCCTAAAGTTAAGGATCTGTCTATTATTTAAATAATGGAGGAAACAATAAGCATCCTCCGGAGCAGAAGCAGATGGCGTCCTGTTTGCTGTTTGATCCCCTCTGAGAGTGTGAGGAGCATGTGACCTTTATCAGTCTTATTTACAGATCAAATAATCCACATGAGGGGGAAAACAGAACAAGAACAAAATAAAACTGCGGAAAATCGAAGATGTGAAAGTCCTTGTGTTCGTTTCTTTCTGTGAAGTTTGCTGTTTAGTCGGCTGTTTCCCCGCACAGTGCGCCGCCGTTTTATTGATAATGAGCAACAAACCTACAAAGGACTGCAGAGCGAGCTTAATTAAGAAATAATTGACTTATATTTTTTAATCAAGTGAGTTGTTTGAAGGGTGTGAGGGGTGGTCTCACACAGCAAGCCTTACCAGAAGACAGCAGGAGCCAGAGATGGAAAGTAATAAAGTACATTTATTGAAGTACTCTTCAATTTCGAGGTACTTAACTTAAAGGTGACCTATCATGCAAAATGCACTTTTGTACGTCTTTTATACATGAATATGTGTCCCTGGTGTTCCAGGGAACTCACCAAGTGTCAGAAAACACAACCCTCTCTATTTTCCTCCATACCCAAATCTCTTAAAAAGGGGCTGCAACGGATCTGATACAGACTGATCCAGATTTGAACACTTCTGTGACGTCACAGAAGTGGCGCTACGGCTATTGGGCCAACTCCACCAATCAGGAGGAGACAGCCACGGACATTGCCGTTGGAAAGCGCTGGAGACGCTGTAGTACATATGCCAGGCCTGTAGATGGTGCTGTTCTCACAGAATCAGCCCATGCAAAGACAGTGTTAAATTGAGTGAAATGAGGAATGGCTAAAATGCATGATCTGTTTGGTATTTTGAAAAATAAAAAGTATAAATATGCCTTATAGGTATGGTCCTACACTATATTATTCAAATATAGCATGATATGTCCACTTTAAAGGTGGGGTAGGTAATTTTGGAGAAACCAGCTCGAGTGCGCTAGAATTTGAAAATACACAGCCAGAAAAAAAATCTGCGACTTCCTCACAGAGCCCCTCCTCCAACACACACGAACGCGCACATGACCAATGAGGGCACGATAAACGTTTGTGC
>NW_011343787.1:0-1824 GCF_000735185.1 Notothenia coriiceps
GTAAAACAACTACACACACAACTACTGTTTCCCAGGCCCACACATTAATACTGTTTCCATTGCACACACACACCTACAGGTTCCCACACACACACTTACAGGTACACACACACACTTACAGGTACACACACACACACACTTACAGGTTCCCACACACACTTACAGGTACACACACACCTACAGGTTCCCACACACACACCTACAGGTACACACACACCTACAGGTTCCCACACACACACACACTTACAGGTTCCCACACACACACACTTACAGGTTCCCACACACACACACACACACACACACACACACACACACACACACACACACACACACACACACACACACACACACACACACACACACACACACACACACACACCTACAGGTTCCCACACACACACTTACAGGTACACACACACACTTACAGGTTCACACACACACACACTTACAGGTTCCCACACACACACACTTACAGGTTCCCACACACACACACGTTCCCACACACACACACACACACACACACACACACACACACACACACACACACACACACACACACACACACACACACACACACACACACACACACACACACACACCTGTAGAGGGATGACGATCATGAAGATCTTCTTCTCCTTGTCGGACAGGATGTATTTGACGAAGGCCCAGCCGGTGCCAATCAGAGCCAGGGTGATGAAGAGGAGCGCCCCTTTCAGCCTGAAACATTAAATACACTATTTATACAAACTAAATATACAAGTCCCAGGATTTAGATCATCCTACTGTATATATAATCCCTGCCTATTTTACATTCTTGTAATATCATGGGATCATGAATGTGTTCTGGAAGCATCATGTGTTCTGATAAACATTTAGAAAGGAAAACTAATAAAGCAGGTCAAAGAAAGACATTGTATTAAGTTACTAAGAAAGGGTACTTACAGGTGAGTGATGTAATACATGACGGCCCAGCCTTCAATGGGATGGCCCTCAGTGTTGATGAAGTGATAGTTAATCTGAGGGGCAGAGAGATTCATCACATTAAAAGATGCATTGACATAATACAAGCAGATAATACATTCAGCTATGTGCTTACACTGTGGAACACCAGGGAGATGGCCTTGGTGAAAGCGAGCGCTGCCATCAGCCAGTGGATCTTAAACACACTGTACCTGGAAACAATAGAAAGGCTCAGCGGTTTTCACAGCTGAAAGTGTGCTAATAAACAGCCTGAGTGGTCCTCGAAGGAGTCAGTGTGTACCTGTGCTTCATCAGCGTGTACACCCAGACCATGGCTGCGGTGAAGAACACTCCGGCCATCCCGATGTAGAGGCGAGAGAGAGGGATCTCTGCTGCGGACAGGTAGCCTCCGGGGTTCTTCTCCGTCACCTCCACCTGCAGAGCACACACTCACCTTACTACATGCTGACATTTCAATACACTAAACAGCTGGGACCCAAAGCAGCTATATTCAATGATTGCTCCAGGTCTGAAGTCACATGGACCACAGATGCATGCACAGTGGAAGCTGGTGCAGCAACATTACAATGCAGTATTAACTATTTCCTTTTAAACTAGACTATTTAAAGAGCTGATGAGGTCGGCTTGTGATTGTACCGATGTGATGAAGGCAGATTTCCCAGCAGGAATACAAGTAGCTTAATGGGAGAATACTCATTAGGCGCGTTCACACCAAGTACTTTTCCCACAAAGGTTCCTGAGAACTCTTTAGTTCTCAGGAACTAGGTACAGATCGCAAAATCGGACAGCCCTGGCGAATATTAATCGATTATTCGCCGCCGCCGCATCCCACACACACACTTA
>NW_011343788.1:0-5230 GCF_000735185.1 Notothenia coriiceps
GGAACCAGCCTGTTTGGAAAATGAGAGAAGTAGAAAGTACAGGTATTTGGGTTCAACATGTAAGAAGTAGAAAGTACAGGTATTTGTGTTCAACATGTAAGAAGTAGAAAGTACAGGTATTAGTGTTCAACATTAAGAAGTAGAACGTACAGATGTAAGAAGTAGAAAGTACAGGTATTAGTGTTCAACATATAAGAAGTAGAACGTACAGGTATTTGTGTTCAACATGTAAGAAGTAGAAAGTACAGGTATTTGTGTTCAACATGTAAGAAGTAGAAAGTACAGGTATTTGGGTTCAACATGTAAGAAGTAGAAAGTACAGGTATTTGGGTTCAACATGTAAGAAGTAGAAAGTACAGGTGTTTGGGTTCAAAGTGTAAGAAGTAGAAAGTACAGGTATTTGGGTTCAACATGTAAGAAGTAAAAGTCAAAAGTGGTCAGAAAAATAAGTAGTGGAGTAAAGTACTGATACCAGAAACATGTACTTAAGTACAGTAACAAAGTATTTGTACTTCCCACCTGGTAGTAACTGAACAAACATTTGTTTTAGAGGCCTCACTTTCCTCTGGCTCTTTATTCCTAATTCCCTCTCTTAAACCCAAACTCTTTCTTTCTCTCACTGTCTCTCTTTAACTCCCCCTCTCTCTCACACACACACACACACACGCACACGCACGCACGCACACACACACGCGCACACGCACACGCACAGTGAGGAACCATGTGAGCCTTCAGGAGGACTTTGAAATGAGACATGGCCGAGACATCAGAGGACGCTGCCACTCCCAATGAAGCCTTCTTGATTTATAAGAGAGCCGAAAGTAGGGGGGTTTGTTTCCAGAGGCCACGGGGTCCTCCATTAGTACCCTGACCCCTGTTTCATGGGACCAACCACTGCAGGAGAGTGGATGGATGGTGCACATGGGGGGCTTTTACCATGCAAAGTCTGCTATTTACATTCCCCCGCAGAAACGAGAGCCTTTCGCTCGTTTGTCAGCGGCCTGCTGCTCGTACTGAACCCTCTCTTTACGATTCTCCTCACAGTTTAACTGTCCGCTATCTCATTAGCTGCGTCTTAATCACGTGTTAAAGCCGCCCCGGTGTTTACTGTGTGTTTGCCGTGCTGTAAAAGTGTGTGAGGCGGCTCGTAAACACTCGCCCACAGACGATTAAGTGGTCTCTCGCCTCGTGTGGATAAAATCACTGCTTCACTGAGTAATTATGGGTTATAGCCGCCGTGCTGCTGCAGGAGCACTGATCGCTCTGCGGAGATAGCTCCAGTGTTTTCTGATTTATAGAGTTTTACAGAGAGTATCTAAGATGTCCACAACAAGGATTTGGACCCAGAGTTCATCCGATGTTCACATTTCTGTTCTGGGGGAAAACTACGCAATTATTCCCAAACATAATGTAGAAAGTATGATTTAATTGAAATGCATATATACGGCTTCACTCCATGAGAGTGTTAGTCGTGTGTTTTTCTTTAGGACTCTTCTCCCTTTCTTGGTTCAAGTGTACAGACGGGCTTTTAGGCAGTATTTTAAGCAGGTTTTGAAGACATCACGAGACCAGTAATGAATATTCTTCTACAACAGTGTTTAGGAAATACTCAGTGTTTCAAACTGTTGATACGGTGTTTTAAAACCAAGAAATGTGACTTCTTATCTTGCTCAAACTGTGTCCTACATTACCTCATACACTTCCTTTTCTATCCTAACTCATAGATCACATCATCCTGCTTTTATTTCATTTCTACGTGAGGTCCACCACGCCTCCGTCAGCTCCATATTTTGTCTGCAGACTGAATCCATAACACGGCTTTGTTCCTCTCCAGAAAGCTTTCCTTTTGTTTATGAACACTTAGCGTCAGGGCTCGCGGCTTTAAAATCACTCTGTATTGTTAACTTTAAAAAGACATGTGTTTTCAGCGTTTCGTCCCATCTTTGGCTGGTTAGTTAGTGTGGCCTCGCTTCATCAGGTCCTCTCTTCATATGCTGGAATGTATTGTTTTCAGTAAACATGTCGTACACGTAATCTGTCTTTGTCGTACACACTCTCAGTTGCCATAGGGATAAAGGAGGGTTTTCATAACAGTGAGTGAGGGGCTCAGTACACACTTCCTTTCCTCAAGTAGAAGTACAGATACTCGTGTTTAAAAATACTCTGGTGAAAGTAGAAGTACTGACTAAACTTCTTTACTCAAGTGAAAGTAAATAACTTTGAAATGTGCTTCAGTAAAAAGTACCCATAACTAGCAGCTGTTTTAAAGAGTACCTGACCTCCCTTTATATTAATAGAACAATAATGTCATTGTTAGCTAATGAATGTTTCCATGCTGAACAACGGCAACATGACAACGTTTTCATTGGTCCCTCTTCTTTAGAGAAGACCAGGAAATGATGGATACACGGATCGTGTTCAAATCAATAGGCACGCAATGACTCTAAATAATAATGATCACGCCACCAAACACACATTCAGACTAAAGGAACCAGCCTGTTTGGAAAATGAGAGAAGTAGAAAGTACAGGTATTTGAGTTCAACATGTAAGAAGTAGAAAGTACAGGTATTTGTGTTCAACATGTAAGAAGTAGAAAGTACAGGTATTTGTGTTCAACATGTAAGAAGTAGAAAGTACAGGTATTTGAGTTCAACATGTAAGAAGTAGAAAGTACAGGTATTTGTGTTCAACATGTAAGAAGTAGAAAGTACAGGTATTTGTGTTCAACATGTAAGAAGTAGAAAGTACAGGAATTTGGGTTCAACATGTAAGAAGTAAAGTAAGTCAAAGTAAAAGTACTGATACCAGAAACATGTACTTAAGTGCAGTAACGAAGTATTTGTACTCCACTACTTCCCACCTCTGCCGTCACACACTCCTGCAGATTTTAAGGTACAAGACACAATATCCGTGCACATCTTATAGGCCCAGCGAGCATGCTGGGTAATGAAAAACAGTCACGGGCCTTGTGGGGAAATGATAAAACAGCGCAGGAGGTTTTACAGGCGTGTCGTGGACGAGGTGATTAAACGGAGAGGAGTTCAGGGAGGAAGGAGGTGTAAAACGCCGTCTGACTGCTCTCCTGTTACCGGAAGTCTCTCACACACACCGCTGACTGTGTGTGTGTGTGTGTGAGGGGGATTATTGCATGCAGCTGGCGGCTGTCACAGTCAGACACTTAGCCCCTCTCTCCCATAACCCTGTGTCGTAACCCTTTCATGTAGAGTTCTTCCTCTCTGCGTCTCCCCACCTGTAAAGAGTCCTCTGTGGATCCGACCGCCCTCTTGTAGTTGGGCTAAAGGGGTCAGTGCGCTTCAAACCAATGCTTATCGGATAACCGTGCGGTGTCTGAACCCCAGTACCTTTTTTCGGTGTAAGAATTAGGGAGAGGAGATTGTTTCGAGGACTTTTAGATGAATGGTTAAGTTTGCTGCATTGGAAGGAAGTTTGTCGAAACAAAGATGGACACAGCGGATAAATCAAAGTGTTTCTGTAAAGCTAAACAGATCCATCATTATTAGTTGAGAAAAGGTCATAAATCTCCAGTTGCTCATAGATGTTGATGCATTTATGTCTGACTTCTGTGCAAAAGCAAGGCTACATTCTTCTTTCTTTCCGAGCCTCTCATTTCAAGATATATCAAAAGTCATGTTCCATATCACAATTGGTGCCTGCACTGCACATTCAAACCTTAGTCCCATGCGTTAGCAACAGATTCATAGATGCTTCCTAGCAGTGTATAATGACTGTGGCTATTCTTGAGAAAGTATTGAGACAGAGTTTATGATATTTAGTCTACTAATTCTTAAACAAAACGGATGACTACACACATATATAAAAGGTAATATGACTAAAACTAAAGTTGGACTTCTCTGATGACTCATCGGGGCTTCATCAGTCCGGACCATTTTTAAAACAGATGATATTTCAGTCCTGTCTCTCACTCAGCGACGCAGAAATAATTGGATTTCAATTTTAAACGGAAGTGCGGATAACAGCCAAAAAAGCTTTTTGACATCGCGCTGATGTCCTCATTAGAGATTGATACGAGTGTGTTATCTATGCAAAAGAAGGAAAGTGATTAAGATTGGAGCCTCTCACACACACACACACACACACACACACAGTATTTTCTTCAGTTTGGGAAGCAGCCAGAGCACCAGCCTCCTCTTTGGATCCAGCACAATGAGGATTGGCAGGAAGAGAGCAGTTAAAAGGATCATGTGGTCGATCTCTGACACCGAGAGAGAAGTGGAAAGCAGAGTGAGATCAGGAGGCAGAGAAGAGACCCGCCTCTCGGGAGCGATGAGTATCTCGCCGCAGATAAGAGAGCGAGCGCCTGAAGGCCGGCTCCTCTTCCCAAAGCTCTCTGGAGAAACTTTAGTCCAATTGTTGGGGATTATAGCGAGGTGGAGATTTGAGTCACGGGGGAAACCTGGAAACAAAGCGCAGAGTCACATGGGTGATTCCCAAACCTCCCAGGAAGCGATTCTGCTCGACGACATTTCATGATATCATCCATTTCCACATATTTGTGAAACATCTCCTTATTCTGAATGACATGCTTCATTATCTCTCCTCTCACTTTTGGTACCTTTTTGACTGCCTTGTTAGTCACTACGGATGGATTCACAACGTAATGGTTTTCCAACCAAGATAGGAAATGAAGTTTGCACATATCTGTCTTTGATAAGTGTCGTGCTGTCCTTCAAGCTTCATAGGAGTTGGATATTACTTTATGACTTGTATTTAGAGATGTCCCGATCCGATCACGTGATCGGGGATCGGAGCCGATCACGTGATTTTCAAAAGATCGGAATCGGGAGAAAAAAATCGGGGATCGGGATTTTTTTTTTTTTTTAAATACTTTTTTTTATTTTATTATTCAATATTACAAAACAAAAATGACCATGTTCAAGTCTTAAAGTCATCCTGAGACCTTAGTTTTGGTTTCAAATTACAGAGCATCTATGTGTTGCTTCTTTGGGGCTTGTTTTCATAGACCTGGTTGCTTATTTCTCTCAAATCTGGCAACAGAGTGGGCGCAGTGTCTAATTGTAGCAGTAAGCTAACAGTAGATAATTTATTTTGTTTTGATCCAATGCTGCACAACTGAACTGATCCAATGCTGCTGTGAAAGAAAGAAGCTATATCCATGTTGGATAGAATATCCAATTTAAATTAAAAAAAATAATCTTAAGGGAAAACTTGAATGTACAGGTATTTGTG
>NW_011343788.1:5270-9994 GCF_000735185.1 Notothenia coriiceps
CTTTTTTTTCTCTTAATGCATTGCATAAAGATCGGATCGGGAAAAATCGGTATCGGCAAATTGTCAAAATCAAATGATCGGAATCGGATCGGGAGCAAAAAAAGGTGATCGGGACATCCCTAGTTGTATTCATTCTTAGGCTGTTCATTTTCCTTTGTACGCCTGCCAGTGTGACCACAACATTAAAAAGGGTATTAAATTGTACATTGTGGTCCTTTTTAAAAATCTTAAACTTGTGGAAAACCTGTAGAATGCTTCCTGAAAAAGTACCAAATACTATCAACCAAAATAGAGCAAATCGAGTTGTATTTCTTCTTATAGAGATAATAATGGGTATTGTATTATTCAACGTGGTGCTATCCTTCCAGCTTCATAGGATTTAGATATTTGATCGGTCTAGATTAGGACTATTGACTTCATTTTCCTTTGTACTTCTGCCAGTGTGACCACAACATTAAAAAGGGTATTCAATTGTACATTGTGGTCCTAAAGAAGTGTTCAACTTGTTCAAAACCTCAAGAAAAAGTACCAGTTACGATCAGCAACCTTTGATCATATAAAACCAAAATAGAGTCGAGTGGAGCCGGGATTTCCCTTTTGTTTTATTCGTAATTATAGACATACAAATGAGTATGATATTGCATCCTTCTATTTGTCTAGATTAAGATTGCTGTTATATTTTGAATGTGTAGTTTACGAGAGTCTATAAATCCATGGACTTGTTTTTATTCATAGGACACAGATGTTCCTTCGTACTTCGGCCAGCATCAACACAAAGTAAAAATGGGTATTAAATTGTACATTGTGTTAAAAAAATTACTCCCAATTACTATCAAGTAACTTTTTATAGCATAACACCAACATTGGGCTGAGTAACCAATGGAAACGCAGCATCACAGTGATGGAGATGAAGCAAATTATTTTGTCATTTACACACCCAACAGAAATTATGAATGAAAATGATTAATTGAGTTGTGAAGAAGAAGGTGTGTGTGTGTGTGTGTGTGTGTGTGTGTGTGTGTGTGTGTGTGTGTGTGTGTGTGTGTGTGTGTGTGTGTGTGTGTGTGTGTGTGTGTGTGTGTGTGTGTCAGTGTTTCTCCTCTTAACCAATATCTTCTCAAGCCGTATCACTGATTAATCAGAAACCCTGGAATAACTTAGACATTTAGAAGATGGACAAACAGTCTGTGTAACTTCCTGTGTGGGGGGCAGGTTCCTTTTAAATGTCCAAATTTAAAGTTTGAAGTGGAAGTGTCATGCTTTCTCCTCTTACTCAATGCATGAGTAAGAGGAGTCATTTCAACTTTGCTCGACCTATCTTTAAAAATACATTTAAACCCCCTTCTTTCTTTATTCATAATATCCTTATCCTTGGTTCAAATATCTTCCAATTGTATAAATATAATAAATGTTAATACACATGTTAAAAACTGTTCATATATGCTTTTAAAGTCATTCATAATGCATGTTTTCAACTCTTATGTTGTGTTATCAGAATATTTATGGGTTTCAGTTGCTCTATTTTAAACCGAAATCAAATAAAAATTGAATAAATAATTATATAAACATAGACAGTTAAAGGAAAAGTTTGCAATAAAATGAAAAAATACAAATAAATATGCATTCATTCCCTACTAACCAGTGAAGTCTTTGACACCTAAGATGTTCTTATTCCTGCTCACATCTTCATTTAAGTGTAACCCACTCTGTATGTATTGCTCATACACAGATGATAGATCCTCCATCTTGCTCTCCTTTGGTTGCTCTAGTCCCATGATGGTGATGGTTTCTTTAGTTCCATGATGGTGACGTTATGTATCTGAAATAACTCCGTGTTTCTGTCTGAGTGTGATTGCAGCTCCGTGTTATCTTAGAGGCCTTCGGGCGGGATCTGCTTTTCCTCCCGAGTGTTTTCTGACAGTCCGTCTGGTATTCTGGAGGTTTCTTCTGCCCTCGCCCTCTGCCCAGATGTTTTGGATTTACGCCCTAGGAGGTGCCATGCTCAGCGGCTCAATAAGGGGGAGGGGAGGGGGGTGAAGCAGACCCCCAAATGACGCATGACATGGCGCTCTTATTTATGGCTTCCCATGTCAGCGAAGGCCCCCCCGGGGAGCCCCTCATCACACACACACACACACCCACACACACACCCATCGTCTGCAGGAATTCAGATCATCATAGTGAAGCAGCATGGAGAAATTAAATAGATGAACTTTTGAAGCAATTATTTGAAAGATAATGCATCGAGTTATTGCTGCACAAATAATCAAATTGAATATTAAAATTGCAAAATACTTTTAGAATAACATTTGAATGAAGTTCTGTGCAGCTCCGGGGATATCTTAGCCAACAAATTGGGTTGTACTAAACTAAACATCTTATAGTATCCCATCATGTCCAGTCTAATATATGTTTCAATGAGAATGAACACATGATCGATGCCTTCAGTTTGGTGATCATATCCCAATTCCAATATCAAAATAATCGCAATTAGTTACTTTTTCAAAATTGTAAACTAAAGGTTATTAAAATGTATTTGTATGTGTTTTATATTACCAGATACCTCTTGCATTACCCACCCTTATGGGGGTACAGGGAACAATAACTCATACTGTATATGTATATTGTTAACTTGATAGAGAGTTAAATAAAAAAGCAGGTAATTGCATTAAAATGACTGTTTTACAGAAGTTTAAAAAATGCACCGACATGAGAAGCTGTTCATAAATGCTGCATGGTTAAATAAAATCTCCAAAAAGCTGGTAACACTTTGAATGTATCACAAACACATCTTGCATTTACCAGATGTGGATACTGGGTTAAAAAAAAAGCCTTACATTGAATTTAAAGTGAGATTTAAAAAGCCTTGAATGTTCCCGTAAGCTGCCGGATGGTCGCTCCTAGAAACGTTTATTTAGCCGTACAACACTCACAGTTGCTGCGTATGAAGCGCGACTTCAAAAGAATTAACGACATGTCAGGAGACACTGACTCTTTTATCAACGCCTCTGATGTGGAAGAGGATGTGAAATCTGGAGAGAGAGTGAGGAAGAGATTTAGTGAGAGGATCTCAATACATTTTTCTCTGTAGTTACTCAAGAATCCATGTACATATCACACGGCATTAACAAATACAGTGCCAGCTCCCTCTGTGCACACACAGGTGTTCACGGGAGTATTCAAGTGATCCACTGCCAGAGTTTTGATGTGGACAGGAGGGAAATAAAAAGAATTTAGAGGAAATGAAAGCCAAGGGGAAGAGAAGGAGCTGGAGAGGAGACGACAGAAGGATAAAAGGAGGAGAGAAGACCTGCAATAGATAACGCTCAGAAGACTTTGTGATAGTGACAGGGTTAACCGGACAAAAGATGGCAGGGCTTTCTCCTCCCTACCGTCTCGTGTTTCTGGCCTTTTGAAAACAGACCCTCTGCAGAACAATATATCTCCGACAACAGGGCGCTCATTTTCCCCCCCACTTCCCAGGACTGTAAAACTCCCCGTTTGAAATCCACTCTGCTCATTGTTTAGTCTGCTGGAAGTCCCTTAGATCATCCTCTCCAGCAGCCGTCCTGCATCCTCCTCCCAAACAGACGTTCATCGGACTCTTTGGAGCAGGATTAAGACCGGACAGCCGCTGCAGGATGAGAAGAGGATGAATGGGAATTGTTCAATCCAGAAGGGTACAAAAGGGAGAAGTTCTGGATGATAGAGTAAGGGGTCTATTGTACTCTGATCGAGTCATCGGTCAGTTATCTCATGATAAGTATTCATCGTAACCCAGGGGGTCCACGGGGTCTTAAAAAGTATTCAAAGTTGATAAATCAATTTAGCGAAAATGAAGGCTATTAAAAAGTATTAAATGGCATTTTCCAAGGTGTTACATTTTGTAGCTTGTTTTCAATAAGTATATAAATGGTCCAGAGAGGTTGTATTCTACAGTCTGCCTGAATGTCATCATTGCGTAGGTGTGTAGTGTGATTCTGTGTAGTTTATTTATGGCATCCCGTTGGGTTTGACGTCATCTGAACAGGACATCGCACGCTCACTGCTTGATAGCGCGAAGCTCCGTTTACGCCGGTTGTTAAACAACATCGTTATGGGGAAATGCAAGACTGCGTCCAAATGGTTGGAAGATAAGGAGGAAGGACAATCAATACTGTATGAAGTCAATGTGAGGTAAAGTGTGTCGCCAAGGTAACCGGTTAGAACTCAAAGTGACGATGAGGTCTTAGAATGTATGGAAAGGGTCCAAAGATCCAAAAATACTTAAAGTTCCAAAAATACTTAAAGTTCCAAATATACTTAAAGTTCCAAAAATACTTAAAGTTCCAAATATACTTAAAGTTCCAGAAATACCGCAAATGGTTGGAAGATAAGGAGGAAGGACAATCAATACTGTATATAGTCAATGTGAGGTAAAGTGTGTCGCCAAGGTAACCGGTTAGAACTCAAAGTGGAGATGAAGTCTTAACATGTATGGAAAGGGTCTTAAAAAAGGTTTTACATTTGACTTCAAGATTCCTGCATATACCCTGATATGCAGTTTGGAGATGTAACCCATAGCTTGTTGTTTGTGCAGAACACTGGAACTGGGACACGTGGACTGGGCAGGAAAGAGAAAAGGATGGTGGTGGTGAAGAGGAAGGAGAGTATAACGCCTCTGGACCGCACTGCGACGATGACAACTTCATTGTGAGTAAACTGAACTTTCAATATAACCCTCC
>NW_011343789.1:0-1413 GCF_000735185.1 Notothenia coriiceps
GGATTACACGGAAGGGTGGATATTCACATCCACACATCTACAAACACACAGTGACACAAAACAATATACAGCGTCACCCACAATTGAGAACATAAACAAACTTGGAAACACACATGTCACACATGTGGGAGTGAAGCAGGACAAACAGACACACACGTTCATACACAGGGTTGGGAGGGTTACTTTAGAAATGGGTCCATCGGCCCAAAACATTTCCATTAGGAGAAACACGCTGCAGTTTCAAAAACAATGCAAATATAAAAACACAACTATGCCAAAACACATTTACCAACTTCACAACACATGCAAAGTGTTTACTAAAAGCAATGCGTAAACGAAACGCCGCAAGAAGCTCAAAACACAAACCAGGGGACACTAAAAAGTGACGCAAACAGTTCGGAATGGAGCGCTTGTTGGCGTTTGAGTATTATAAAGTTGGTCAGTTCATGCATTTTAAAATAAATTATGTTTACCTTCATAGCAAGAAAAACAAATGAAGGTGGAGTTTTATCACTTTGAACCACTTCAGTCACCTGGAGCTCGTATAGTTTTACTTTACTGTTATTAAAGCATGTAGAAGATATGCAGCATAGCCAAGAGTTGTTACAGTTTTCTGACAAGAACTAAAATACACTTTATTTATTTAAATATGATCTTTAGGGAGAAGATTGATACCACGCATACATAAGGCTAAAGCCAGCAGCCAGTTATCTTAGCATCTCAGCTCAACATAACTCAGGTCAATCCGTACAAAACATTGCGGTCTTGTCCGAGGTTTTATGAGTCAGTTTATTTTGTCTGTCAAGAGCTTTTAGATGAAAACATGTCAGGCATGGAGAGAGCTTCTCTTCCTTTATAAACAGTATTTTTGGGGGTTGGACAACTATCACATGCTTTGCTTTGATTGTTATCCATCTATAGCTTTATTTATGGTAACGTATACCATGAAGCAAAATTAACGTATTACCAAAATTGTGTAATTATTGCTTTTAAAACCGTAGAAATCGTGAGCCTGTTTTACCAGTTAAATCAGACCCAAAAGCTGCACAACATCTTATTTTACATACAGCTAAAAGACTTAACTTTGTGTACATGACATGAAATGAATACGAACTACAAAAATAAGGCACATAAAAAAAGACTATTGTTTTATTTTGATTCAAATGAACAGATAATTTTCATGTGAAGCACAGAAACCAGCTTTGAGGTGGCAGTGTGTGGTTGGTGGTGGTGGAGAAGACGTTTTGTGATGGTTACGGGGCCGCCATGTCCTTGCATGCCTATGAATCACTCTGTAAATATGCTCTTAATGTTACACAAGTCCATATGTGCAAGAGACAGAGAAAGTATAACTCACTCTGGTTTTACTTTAATGCCAGATGCATTAAAGTGTGTTTTATATGTTTTTGTGTG
>NW_011343790.1:0-1729 GCF_000735185.1 Notothenia coriiceps
AATGTTTTGAATCGAGTGGCCCATGGTGGTGGTGGGGTTATGGTATGGGCAGGCGTATGTTATGGACGACGAACACAGGCCACTCGATTCACAACATTACCCTAACCCTAACCCTAACCCTCACACCAGATACTGACTGGTTTTCGGACCCCCCCAGACCCCCCCAATAAAGCAAAACTGCACGTTTCAGAGTGGCCTTTTATTGTGGCCAGCCTAAGGCACACCTGTGCAATAATCATGCTGTCTAATCAGCATCTTGATATGCCACACCTGTGAGGTGGGATGGATTATCTCGGCAAAGGAGAAGTGCTCACTATCACAGATCTTTTCAGATTTGTGAACAATATTTGAGAGAAATGGTTATTTTGTGTGTATAGAAAATGTTTTAGATCTTTGAGTTCATCTCATGAAAAATGGGAGCAAAAACAAAAGTGTTGCGTTTATATTTTTGTTCAGTGTAAGTTATGGCACTTAGCATTATCAGACATGTTCCTAAACACAGTTATCTCCAGGTGAGGTGCACACAGTTTTTGCAACACTACATTTCTATTTTTCAGCTCCATTTGATATCAAACATGTTGAAAAACTCAGTGTCAACAGAGACGTATCAGACTCTCTAAAAGGTCAGTCAAAGCACTTTCCGGGTGTTTCCTGACTCACTTCTGGGAGAACAGGTCTCTGTAGGGGCTGCCGTGCTGCATGGCGATGCCGTAGCCCTTGCTGCTGAACCTGTTCCCCGACACGGTGATGGTGCAGTCGTCATCAGTCAGCGCCGCATACTCCAGCACCGCCAGGTCCCACAGGAAGGCGTACGGACCCTTCTTCGCCTGCAGACAGGGAGCAGGGAACAGAAGACACTCTCACTGATAAACTGCACAGGTTTCAAGACTGATATTAAACTCACTTTGCAAAGAACAGATTTGATTTGATTTATTTCGAATGTGTAAAACAATATTACACAAAGTAAGAGAGATAGAGAATTATGAAACTGAACAAACTTTAGCAGTATCAAATTGATAAACAACAATAGTATTGAATGATATATACACAGATTATCTGAAAGAAGAGAACAGAGGACACACTCACTGACACACTGCAGCGTTTTTAGTTTTAAGCCTGATATTAAACTCACTTGTTTGTGCATTTGGATTCCTTTTAAACATCTCTTTTAGTTTTTCATCTTTTATTGGGGTTTTCAGATATTGCAGAGTGTGTTGCACAAGTACAACACTTTGAACCTACTAGCTGACACCTCTTATCTGATTCTCTGCATGAATACAGTCTAAAGGTACTCTGTGGATGTCTTCTTCTTCCAGACCTGAGCATGCAACACACTCTATGCAATGACTTGTTGAAACTGGATCAATAAAGTTGAAGTAGTGGCCATGACTGAGAGCAGACTGAAGCTGCTCCCGGCTCAGAGACTTGAAACTAACCCTGAATAAACAAATTCACTTTTCACACACACACACACACACACACACACACACACACACACACACACACACACACACACACACACACACACACACACACACACACACACACACACACACACAAACTCCTGCAGTGTCTCTTGAGGACACTGTCTCTATTCATGCTGTGTGTGCGCGCGTGTGTGTGTGTGTGTGTGTGTGTGTGTGTGTGTGTGTGTGTGTGTGTGTGTGTGTGTGTGTGTGTGTGTGTGTGTGTGTGTGTGTGTGTGTGTGTGTGTGCATGTGTGTGTATG
>NW_011343791.1:0-1894 GCF_000735185.1 Notothenia coriiceps
CTCCCTCCCTCCCCGACCCCCTCCCTCACCGCTGTGTCTCTCACTCGGGCTGAAGTGTTATAACAGAAGTGAGTCATTTAGAAGAGGAAAAAGGCTGCAGATCAAGGAGAGTTGAGTTCAGTTTGGAACTTGGCATGTTACATAAGCTGTCACTGTGTGTTATTGGCTGAGAGAGAGGGATGGAGGAGAGATATAAACAGGAACAGAGTGAGAGAGAAAAGGTGAGACTGTGATAGTGGTGAACGGAAAGAGCTATTAAGAAAAGAGCGAAGGATCATGTGCGAGTTACCGGCATGTGGAGTTATGTTGCGACTTAGGTGATAAAGTAAAACTACTGCCCTTCATGGGAAAAGCACACATCACAATTGAAAAATAAAAACCTTCAGAACCTTAAGGATAGTTTAAAAGTGAATTTTGCTTTCTAGTTTCTTGTGTTGTCACGGCTTACCAACAAGCAAGTGGTCCAAAGAAATTCAAAAACATCTCCTATGTGAGGAATTAAAGTGTCTTGCACGATATAAGAAAAAGTATACATTTGCATACCACATATTCAATTCAAAAGGATGATGGTTTTTAGATATATTAGAATAAAAAAAAACAAATAAAAAAAAACATAATCTACTCTTGTTAATGACAGTAAAGAACAGGGCATTTTTATTAGTTTTAGGACTGGTCTAGAGCATTTTTTTATATTATACCAGCTGGGTTTCCGATGCCCGAAGCCACTGATATCAAGACAAGAAAACTCCTCACAATACATTTAGGGTTTTAACCCAAGTCCAGCACCCTGACACTACACACAAAGCAGAAAGAGGGTGGTCAGGAACTAGTGAGCGTCAGAGACACTATCCAGGATGAAACAACAACGATCCAGGAGCACATCAGGAAGCTGGCCACAAGTGATGACATGCAAAGTGAAGGATATAACAGTGGCTGGTGGAAAAGGCTGGTCTGAACGATAGCACTAATCATGGCAACACAAGATTCATAGAGGCCGGGGTCTACCATACCAGACAGGACCCCTGCAGGTACAGGCTAAGTCCAGAGGTCCCTGAGAGAGTCCAGCACATAACAGCAGGGTGTAAGATGGTGGCAGGTAAGGCGTACATGGAGCACTAAAACCAAAGTGGCACAGTGTAGAACATCCATGAGTATGGGCTGGAAGGCCCACGGTAAAAATGGGCGGCACTTCGAAAGGTGGTTAAGAATAACAAAGCTAAGAGTGGTCGACAAACAGCAGGAAAAGGCAGTGGTGATTGACTTAGCAATCCCAAACAACAGCAGCATCAGGAAGAAGGAACAACAGAAGTTTGGAAAATACCAAGAGCTTAGAGGGGAGCTATGATGTGGAAGGTGAAGGCAACTGTGGTTCCAGTGGAGATCTGAGCATATGGCAGTCATTTCCAAACTGGGACAAATACCAGGAACATCCGCTTAGTATACAACAGTGCAAGTCGTATGTACATAAGGTGTAGTCTAAAATATAAAACCCTGGCGATCTCCATGTATTCCTGAAGTTTTATGTCCAACAGAAACAGGCTCAAATAAGAGGAAGCAGCATTACGTTTTCATATACAAATATTATTTCTGTTGGTTCTGTACAATTCTGATTGTACTGAAATACGTTTCAGTACAATCACTTCTGTCTTCTACCTGTACAAAAACGTCCCCCCTCATTCTGCCGTGTGCATCAAAACAATCACATAACCTTGTCCTTGCACAACATTTTCAACAGGATTTACCCTTCTCTGTGCACACATCTACCTCTTCCTCTTCTCTTTTCCTTTCTCTCCATCTCTCTGGTAACTCTTTTCCTCTTCCCGTCTCTCTTCCCTCAGGTGCCATATTACCATAATGACTTCTTGTGACGGTGATGTAGTAAGCAGCAGTATGG
>NW_011343792.1:0-6219 GCF_000735185.1 Notothenia coriiceps
GTGATTTAGAGGAGTGCGGTTTCGGTACTGTGGTTTGAGCGGAATCCGGATTGAAAGTTTCATAGAGGTTATTGGCAGAGAGATAATGCTTGAGTTGTGACAGCGCGTTCCAGAACTTTTGACAGAAAGGGTAGGTTCGAGATTGGTCTGAAGTTATTAGCGTTGTCAGGGTTGAGTCCGGGTTTTTTCAGAATAGGGGTGATAGCAGCTATTTTGAGGGATGGTGGGACGATACCAGAAGACAGGTAGGAGTTGATTGTTGTGGTGATGAGTGAAGAGAGAGTAGGAAGGCAGGCCTTAACAAAGCTGGAGGGGAAGGGGTCCAGGGTGCAGGTGGCAGTTTTCATTCCTGTCAGGAGATCAGAGAGGTCAATAGGGGAGACAGGGGAGAACTGGGACAGGGGTTGGCAGGATAAGGAGGGGCGAGGTGGCTTGAGGGGGAGCTGGTGTGGTAGTGGTTAAGCTAGGTGAAACACAGTTTAGTTTACGGGAATTGATTTTACGTTTGTGCTTTGGTGGTGGGGTGGGAATGTTGATAGTCATGGTGATGGCTAAGTGGTCGGAGAGGAAGAGGTCTGAGCCAGAGAGATGGTGAAGGTTTAGTCCAGTCGAGCAAACAAGGTCCAGAATGTGGCCACGGTTATGGGTAGGAGAGTTGACATGTTGAATGAGGTTGAAGCAATTAAGCATAAGTCTGCAGTTATTGTAGAGTCAGTGGAGTCCATGTGGATGTTGAAATCACCAAGTAGGAGGACTGAGGTGGAGAAAGAACAGAGCTGGGTCAGAAATTCAGAGAAATCAGAGAGGAATGATGGGTTTGGTTTGGGAGGGCGGTAGACAACTGCCAGGACTGACTGTGTGTGACCAGAGAGTTTAAAAGCCAGGTGTTCAAATGAAGGAGCAGATGAGGGATGGGGATGAGGCTGGTTTTAATGTCCTATCGGTGTATTATGGCAATTCCACCACCTCGGCCCTCCGAGCGTGGTTTATTTATGTATGAGTATCCATTGGGTGAGGTTGAGTGAGAGATAATCCAGAAGTTGTTGCCAGGTTTCTGTCAGACAGAGAAAGCCCAGTGTATTGTCCAGAATGAAGTCGTTGAGAATGTGGCTTTTATTGTTGAGGGACCGGGTATTGAACAGAGTGAGCTTCATATTTCTTTTTGTTATATTTGTATTTTGTGTCATGTTTACATGCTTTAATGTTCAGAAAGGTTTTTGTTTTTCTCGTACTGCCTGTGCTGCATCACCTCTTTTCACCTTCTGTCTGAAACCAGAGCCCAGTTTATTCTGATTGGATTGTTGAACAGATCTGCTCCGATTGGTCAACTGCTAAGATACGTCCCACACCTTAGCGTACCATGTACAATGTGTTGGAGCGCTAGCCAATAGAAGCGTACAATTTACATAGTGATGTCACTATGTTACTTAAGTAAAATAGGGAGTCCAATCAAGGATTTTGAGGTAAGGGAGGGGGAGTATGTGGGAGAGAAACCCCCCTTTTAAGGGGAACTTTGGGATTTTAGCCTTTGCAGACCATTTGTATTCACAAATACCTATATCACACAACAGGAAAGGGAAAACCCTAAAAAGCTAAATATGGCCTCTTTAACAATTTGTGTCAGGAGTTAACATATATATTGCGTTTGTAACAGTGAAAAGCTCTACTTAAGTTATAACTTTTGTATGACAGTAAAATGTGTGAAAACTCAACTTCAGAATCTGATTTAGATCACATACACAGAGGTAAGTTTCAAACTCATCAAATGATAATTTGGCTTGGACTCAGTTTCAACAGAATCCACCTCAGTTTGTGTGGGTTTGCATCAGATTTGTTGGTACCAATCCCAATTTAACCATCTTTGGCCAACAACACCCCCGGAAAGTGTGAGTCAGCTGCAGTGTCTAACACACAGCTGCTATTCTAAATCTGCAAAAAGAGCAAGCAAACCACATCACCATATGACTGCCTGCCTAGCAGCCGTTTGAGCCTGTGACTCATAGCTGCAGAGCCAGAGCTGCAGAATGAGGGGACGAACTGTATGACAATGCCAGCTTGTACTTGACAGATGACAGTTAATATCATAATGAGTAGGGCTTGGTATGCAATGATTTGATGATACTATTTCCAGTGTGTCATTTGAGTTTCGAAGCATGCCGTACAATACCTTTCTTTTGAAAGGGATACACATTTTTTCTACAAAAAGCTTTTTTATCAAACCAAAGAAGTCAAAGTTTTTAAATGTACATGTTGTCTTGCCAAAAGACAGCCACACTAAATTACAATTGTGTTTCAATGTATTTCAATAAATGAATATCAGTTGTGTAGCTGGCCATGGCATAACAAACCTGAACAACCACCTAACCTGCTACATACATACTATAGGATGCTAAATACAGAAGTTGGTCCCCTGAAGCTTCACTGCTACTATCCACTGCTCAGGATCTGTTAAATTCAGAGGTAACATATATTGACAAAAATATATAAAAAATCGAATAATTGGAAATCCTCCATTTTAGCGTTATTTTAAATACAGCAGGGTGCCGTGTTTCCGATACTGTTTTGAAGCATTGATTTGGAACCCATTACTTCGAGGTCTATAATTAAAAAAAAAAATTTTTTTAAATCACACGCTGTTATGTCAAAAAGATTGCATAGTTGGGATTATTCAATCAAACTTGCTCACATATAAGGCAGGTATGTTATTAAAGCCCTGTGGAAAATGTGGACAAAAACACTCTGTGGCGCTACTAAAGGTCAAAAACTCACAGGGAACCTCAAAGCTGATGTGACTACAAATGTCAACCTACTGCAGACGTTGTGGCCTTAGCATGGCTTGGGTGAGAGAGACACCATTTAAACATGTTTGTCAGCATAGTGGCAGTGAGGATCAGGGACGACACGCACCATCTTGTGTGCAGCAGACCTTAATTGAATCAATTTTGAGCCTAATTGTGATATCAACTCAGTATGCAGCATTCCCAGACTCTATGTACTACTAGACACTAATAGCATTTAAAAAAATACTACATTTTGAAATATGAAAGTCAACATTTCTAAAGTGATCAATATTGTAAAATATGTGGGTTTATAAATATGTTTAACAATACTAGTTCAATCAGGAGAGACGTGATGTATGGAATACATGTTTATTATCGGGTCACATTATATAAATGAAACATAATGATGACAGATTATAACAGTGGATAAAATGGTGTTTGGCGATTAGGCCCAGGTTTTGTAGGATATCATTCGGGAAGGGAAAGAACCGTTTCCGATTAACCCCCTGGGTCTAGACACTGGTGGTGGTGATAAGTGGTTAGGTCCGGTTGGAAGGGAGAAGGTTAAGCTTGGCCCTGAGTTGGAAGCAGGAGGCGAAGGGGTGGAGGAGGGTTGCGCGTTGACACCATGAAGACAGCTGATGGAAAAGGGGAGAGCATATATAGAGGGATTAACAGGTGCGATAATTAGGCTTGTGGATGGAGGGAAGTGATAGGTTAGCTTGAGGAGTAGCGCTCCCTATCATTTAGTGAAGGGAGCGAGTATTGCCATGACGTGCAATACGAAGTGATAGGTCTTCCTGCCTGAACTTGCGCTGAGCTTCATTTCAATCAGGAGAGACGTGATGTATGGAATACATGTTTATTATCGGGTCACATTATATAAATGAAACATAATGATGACAGTTTGTAGCAAGTGAATGAAATGGTGTTTTGGCGATTAGGCCCAGGTTTGGTAGGATGTCATTCGGGAAGGAAAGAACAGTTTCCGATGAACCCCCAAAAGAAGTGAAAGTATGGAGTACTGAACGTGATGAAATCTTACCTTGTGGTATGCAGTGGAGATCTATGGATGAAATGAGAGGTTAGTGCATGTGGGGATTTTAGACATACTAATGCCTCCTAGGCATCCTTCCTGGACGTACAGGGCTTCCCGGACATACAGGGCGTCCTGGACATACAGGGCATCCCGCTGCGGTCGGCACGAGCCCCGCTGCGCAGTGAAGCGGACGCATAATAGGGAGTCACGAGAAAATAAAGGGTCGAGGACCTATGTCCTGTCGCAGCCGCACTCTTTGGCCCCCGTGTGTATGCGCGGCTGCGGAGAAAGAATCTGACTCTCGCGCGACGGCGAGACTTGAACGCCAACGACAGGGAGGACGATCGTGGGACTCCGTAGTGGAAGAACGATTGTCTTGTCTGGTAGCCCTTCGAGGGATGCTGAGGTACTCTAAGAAGTGCTCCTGCGCACGGAGGTGAGTGCAGTGCCAAAACCCCAACAGATAAGCCCTCCTCACCCAAGCGTCACGGACGGCGTATGAGGCGCCCGTAGGTATCCCGTAGAAGGAGCTGTCTGTGCTCCGGAGGTCGTATTGTACTTGCTTAGAAGTGCTAGGCGACAACGACGGTCACACCAGTGCAGACGCGGGCCGTTCGCTAGAGTCCATGAGTCTCCCTTGGTTATCACAGCCTTAATAATTATTTCGTCGTCGAGGGGCACCCGGCACTGTAGTACGGCAATTAGCTTCTTCGTAGTGCACCAGAAGGTTAGGTCGCTGTGTTGAAAGAGTAGTGAGGCCGCGTCACGCGCAAGGGCCTGGTGGCAGTTGAAGTCTACGCTAAGGCACGGCAGCCCAAAACGGTTGAAGGGTCTTTAAGTCCTCTTGCAGATCAGGTCTTCGGTCCGCGAGACTTTGGCGTCCTAAGAGTGTTAGGGGATGCCGTAGCAACGAGAGGAGAAGATTTCATCTGCTTCGGGGATCGTTCCGTGGAGCTAGCGGTCAAAACGGTACTCGCTTCCGAATGCGGCGAGGTGGAATCTGCTATACTAAAGCGGCACCTCTTCTGCATACGCGCAAATTCACAACGAAAAGCATCCGCTCAATGTCGAACTTCTGGACCAAGGAGTAGAGGTGGTTCATCCCACACACGGAGTAGCGCACGATGACGCGGTGACTAGCGGTATTGTGTGTGTGGAGCGGTGTGGCCGGCATGCTGGAGTTTGCTCTGCTCCCTTCCCTCTTCGTCTTGGGCCTCCGCTCCCGATTCCTCCTCTTCCTCCCCGCGTATGTGTGGCTTTTGGCCCTGCCCTGTGGGCGTGGTTATGTCAGCCCCGAGCAACACTCTCTCTACGATGTCTAATTGTGTGAGAGCGTACACAGCTAGGCCGAAAGGCGTCGGACAAGGCGTTGGTCCAGTCCGCGCTCACAGTTTCAGCCAATAATTTTGTCAACAGGCGCGCGCTGATATCTAGACCATATCCCTCTGGCAGGAAAGGTGAGAGTGCACCTGCGGATACCGACCGGGTATGAATCTTCACCCAATAAGTTAGGGGAATATAGCACGTTGATGAACTACGAAATAAAGAGGATGGAAAAATACGAAAGGAGTCTTGGTCCAACTTAAATGGTGTCGAAGAGATTGCAAGCTAAGTTAGCTCTGCAGACGAAACAGACTGTATAGGAAAGTGCGGTCGGTAAAATCGAATGTAGAATTCGTGAAAGGTTTACGCCGCCTCGGACGAGGCAGTAGCGGCGGGCGTTGCTGATGGTCAAGACGGGAATATTTAGGTACTAGCTTTAAGGATTCGAATCTGGATGGAGGATTAGGGAGGAGAGGTAATAAGATATGAGCTCCGAACCTAATATCGGTATATTGAGTGCTGTCAACGTTTCGGTGTAAATTTCGTTCAAGCGTACCTGGTACTCTTGCGACACCCTGAGATATGTGTGTCTTCGGGTCGTTACTGGAAGAGAGCGAGCGCGACGCCTTATAGACACGGCGACGATTAGTCAACGCGGAGAGTAGCGTCGCGCGCGCTGCGACAAGTTCGCTCAATTGCCACCCGAGGGGGGAGGCGAAAAGAGTAGATCGTAAGCACGGCGCGTAAGCGCGCTCTATCGTTACTATTCGACGCGGATTTTATGTCCGCTGCGGTGCGGGAACATTATACTCTATCATACGCCCAAGCCCGCTTATCTAGTTCAGTCATTATACCATCCAATGGCGCCGAGTATCTCGCTCTCGCTCTCTAGATTGGCACCAATGCTCGAGTCATCTATCACCACTTACGGAGCCCTAGGCATAATTTACACAGGGACGATTCGGACCACTCCAATCGCGGCATAACAGTCGCCTCGCTTCGGGCGACATACAGCCGTAGTACAGCTATTTAACTGAGATGCGGGACATTCAGGTCCTACGGTCATGCAGACCCTCG
>NW_011343792.1:6264-13700 GCF_000735185.1 Notothenia coriiceps
GGTGCCATCAAGGAAGAGTGAGAGACCGAAGGCGGGAGGGCCGAGGGAGGGAGTCCATCCGGGATGTAAGGGTTTCGGCGATTGTAGAGAGGTGCCGAGTCTCGGATTCTAGGAGCTGCCCTTTCTGTAATTAAATCAGTCGGAATAAGACGGCAGGGGCTGCACGCTGTTTCGTAGCTGAGCCCTCCTTCGTAATGACGCCATAAATTTTAGACGTCTGGGGGCCGAGGAGTTCTGGAAAGATAATCCGTTAAAGACATCGAAATCGTAGAAGGCGCTACGGGAGACCGCGTCAAATGGGGACTTTCCTCTCACCTCAATCTACGAATAGACGCGTACTAGCCCGCTAGAAGTTGTTAGTTATTTATGCCCTTAGACACAAAATGGTTATGGTATTTTCGAGAAGATCGTTTCGTCGCGACCGATGAATCGTGGTAACATTGTAGGCGGACCTGACCAGGCACGACCTATGGCTCGACGAGCAATACCGATTGGCCGCCCGTATGTTCAGCAGAGCACGTTAGTCGACCGCCTCGGCGTCCCGGGTGTGGAGAGGGACGAGACGGGAAAGTCACCGGAGAGAGGCCCAGATCGCAAAAGGGGTGGTCATAGACCTGTTATTTGGTTTGGTCACTCCTATGTTCCGATTCTAAACGCATAAGAAAATGACTCGCTTCGTACAAAGCATGGGAGTTAGAGATACGATGAAAAGAAGTATAAATAGTTGAAGTGTCGTCATGGACGTCCTACGGTGGCTCCAGTCAACGGTTCCCGGCCGGGGGAAGGGTGCGATGGTGTGTCGCGGTCTTAGTGCACCACCTTTTTTGGAGAATTTTGTAGTGGGAGTGAGAGGTAATGTGTGTTGTAAACGTCGACGCGAAGCTGAGTGGGTTTAGACACAAGCAACTAATAGAACAAGTCCGAGAGGAGTTTCCAAAGTCCCATCCCAGGAAGGGGGGGGAGTCACTGGAAAGTCCTCAATCACAAGGGAAGAGTCCTTCTTTTTGCGATCCAGGGTGGTGTGCGGACCTCGAAGAACCCGTATGTGAGCGAGGCTCTGTACCTTCGAGAGAGGGTGCCTGTTTGACCGTCGCGTAAGGGCTGTAGTTTCAGGAAGACACTCGTTGTCATAGTGGTTCGTCGTTGACGAGAGTGACGGCGTGGAGTTGAGCGGTACGCATATAGGAGGTCCCCGCGAGAAAATAAGGGGCCCGAGGACTATGTCGCAGCCGACATCTTTTGAGGTACTGGTGCAGAGATCTACTTCCGACGGCGAGGACTGGACGCAAATACCCAGGGGAGGACGAGCGTGTGACCCTTGCCGCAGTGAGAAGATTGCTGCTGGAGCACATGAGGAGTCTGAGGTACTCTAAGTAACGTGCCGGCGGACGGGCAACTAATTAACGACTAGTCCGAGTAGTTTAAACCGTCCCGTTCCTCCGCACCGGAGAGCGTTTCCGGTCTGTAATAACTGCGCAAGTTTTATTAAGCGGAAGTGCGGGGTAGAGTCCCCACCCGTGTACAAGCCATAGTCTACCCTCAGGTTAAGATGAAGCCCGACTAGGCAAATTGACGAAGCCACACGTCTTCATCAGAGGAACGTAGAAGTTAAAAAAAGGGGCTTCCGGGAGACGACTAGGAGACTTTAGCAGTCTTAAGTAGGCAGGGACGTAGATAACTACTAAGGAGGAGTATCTAGACGGGGAGCACCTGTTGAGTCCGCGGAGAGATGCGTATTGAGTTTGTGTACGAAGTCCTCATGCCACGCAAAGGGGAGAGTCACTCTCTTTTGCCGATGTCAAGGGTGGTGTGGGGACTCAGAAAACCCGGTAATGTGGCTGGGGCATCTGTAACACTTCGCAGAGAGGGAATCCTGACCCAGCGGGGCCGCCACAGAGGTTGAAGCTCCGGCCTGGCCTCTCTCCAAAGACTGGAGGCGAGCGTCGATTAGGAGCATAGTACTTGCCAGAGATTGCAGTGTGTTGACTAGGCTGCCATCGAAGAGGGGCTGAGTGCCGGAGCTCCCGGGCTGAGCGGCGCTGGGCTGGGCGGCGCTGGGCTGCTGAGCGCCGCTGGAGCGAGCCTGAGGAGTGGAGGATTTCTTGGCCGAGCTAGCTCCTGGAGGACTCGCTTTTTTAGACGTTTTGCCCCCGTGGCCGCGAGAGCGCCCTCGCCCTCTTCCGGCGGGGGCTGGCTGGAGCTGCTGGCCTGGGCTGGGAGACCGCGCCGGAGGCTTGGTCCGACAGCTCACGGAGCTGGGAAAGCAGGAGATCTGGGGCTGGGGTGATGCCCTGCTTGCGGAGATGGGCGACGAGGAATTCTGCCTCTGCTGTGCGAGAGCCGCTGCGGGCGCTCAGACGAGAACTGAGGCGACGGTGACTTGAGGAGTTTGACGCTTCCTCTGGAAGTGCATCGGAATCGGGATCAAGATCCTTCGAAAAAGGTAAGATCTCTGAAGAGTTTGAATTAGACATGTTTGGGTTTTTTTCGTATCCAGTGTTTTTTAGGCGTAAGAGGAGTGTAAGCTACCAACTTAGCGCGTTGACACCTGGAAGACAGCTGATGAAAAAGGGGAGAGCATATGTAGAGGGATTAACAGGTGCGATAATTAGGCTTGTGGATGGAGGGAAGTGATAGGTTAGCTGGAGGAGTGGCGCTCCCTATCAATTAGTGAAGGGAGTATTGCCATGACGTGCAATACGAAGTGATAGGTCTTCCTGCCTGAATTTGCGCTGAGCTTCATTAGTCCCACGTTCTACATTTTTCTCAGCAGTTTTTAGTTACGTACAATTATTCAAAATATGATCTAAATCGCAATATTTAGAACAATTATAAATGTCTGAAACATATCGCATGAGCAATGAATCACAATACGTTATTTTTCAAAATTATGCTAATTCCTATTAGTTTCCTCTCAAAATGTGTTAATCTATCTGAAGAGTCTGCAGAGCATTATTTCTATTTTAGTGCTCTTGCCGAAAATAGTTAACCCTTCGTGTAGTGAGTCAAAGGAAACTGCATTGTTTGGAGGGAGGAGGTGATGGTGGATGGTAGCAGGTAATGTTATGTTTTCTTATTTAGAACTGTAAACAAAATGATGACCTTAAAACGGCTGTAATATATATTGTATACAGTCCATCACATGACAATGCTTAGGGGTTGCCTGTAGTGATGCACGGTGCACCTGCAGAGGATTATCCTGCAATTGTACACCGTTGGTGAGATTTAACTAATGGATCACTCTCAGTGCTCTCTTAGCATTGTTTTCATCCACATCAGGCGGCTGTTTTCAGAACAAAATCCCACTGTTCACTACCTGCTCAGCGGCACAAGGAAACAGTTAGCACCGAGCTGGTGAGCAAAGTGGAGCATTTAGCTGCTAAAGAGCAAGATTTCCCTCAGGAGTAACCGTTGGTAATTTAAGTAAATGTTGATGCTCGTACTTTTACTTTAATAACATTTTCAATGCATGCTCCTACCTGTAACAGAATATGTATATTATAGGGCATTACTCATTTTACTGTGTATGTAATAGTTATGCATTAAGTAAAGGACCTTTACTTAATCATTGCCATTTGAGGCTATTTGATATTGAGAAAAGCATAGACTTGAATAATGACTGGCCATGCGACTTGCTGGTAACATGTAATGAACCCAGAGGTGGGTCCAGCAGAATTGAGGCGTTGTATCCAACTTTCCTCTGGTTACACACAGCCAGAGTAAACCTTCTGGGTAAATACTATGTGGGACCCATCTGCCCCAAAATAGAATCTAATTTGATGCAATCTTGAGTGTCAATCAGTCTTAACAGCAAAGAGCCTTACAGTGCACACTGAGTTTTCTGTTAACATCAAACGTCTTCTCATTCCAAGCCACGAGTTTCCTGCCACTTGCTGAGTTTCCAGTCTTTGCACTCTACAACTACAGTAAGTGCACCCTCGCCAGAGAAAGAAGCCTGTAGGGGGTGTGTGTTGGTCTTAAAATGTGTGTTTGTGTGCATTTATGGTGCATTTGTTTGTGTTGCACATGAGGGAGCATGCTCGCTTTCTAAAGAGACCTCACAGTTTAATGGAATTGTGCACGGTGAATGTGAGACAAGACCAAGAAATCAGCCTTATGCAACCCCAAGGGGACCACTTTTCTTTTCACTGAACTGTGTGTGGAGAATATACCAAATATGAACACCAAATTCTGCTTTTGTGAAATGGCAGTGAAGCAGGAGCATGCTCATTTTCTATCAAAAGAAAATCTATATGAGCAGAGTAAATAGGTTAGTTCCATTATGATGCTAAAAGACAACATAAAGGTATAGTGTTGAACCTTATCTGTATAGGACTATAAGCACTAATGTACTGGTAATGGAAAAATCCATCCTGAAACAATTGAATGCTCTTATAAAAGAACTATTATGGTCAATACCATATCTGCTTGATGTTGATATAAGTGGGAACATGATGAAATCAGTATACAAAAGGGGATTATGTATTAGAAAGTTTTGAAGTCACTAAAAAAAGGCCTTCTTTAAAAAAGTAGCCATTTTGTATCAACACTCAATTTGAAAGATAATTGTAAAATGCAAAGAAGAACTGGCAGAGGGAACAATTTCTCCACTGACAGTTGCTTTAATAGACCATAATGTAATGCAGCCACTAGGTATTTCAGTAGGGGGCTAATCTGCAGGCTTGCCCCAGTGTTCAAGAACTCATTGGCGAGACATTTATATTCATATACGCCCACCTTTGATTGAAAGTAATAAGTCCATGCCCCCCTTCTCTCCAGGTTGTTCAGTCGATTTGGGTGACAAAGGAAATCACAAACTGAAGCAGAAGTGTTTCAGCCAAGTCAAGGGGACGTGGTATTGCCACAAAATTAAATTACAAATTTAAATAAAACACTTCATCACAAAATAACTCCTGAATGTCAGTGAATATCTCAAAGTGATGATATCAGCCGGAGTCTATGAAAGCTGATTCATCCTTTTGCAAGCGAATAACTGCGGGGACAATAGTAATTGCAGCTTCTCTAATGGATTAATCAACACTCCTTTTGGGAGGCATTTTTGTGAGAGAAGTGATGACAGTCTGGTGGTGAAATGACACAGTCAAGTGGAAAACAGTCCAAAAGCCATACTGGAGCCTGGAAGTGTAAGAAGCATAATGTTAACGTCAAACAAATCTTGTTTTTTTCAATAATGCAAGGTGTTGAAGACCTTGGAGCGAGATGAGAGCATTATTACGACAACATTTACATTACTCTTCTTACAAATGTATTGCTGAAAAAAAAGGGGGAACCACGGCAAGGACATCTCACTACATTTTAAGTATTTAACACTTCTATAGGGGCTGTGGAATAAAACAAATCTTAACTGTGTATCAAAAGTACATTTAGAAGAAAACAGCAGAAACGTTTCAAGTAGAGAACAACTTTCATGGATTATATGAAATGTAAGCAGTCCATGAAAACGTTTTAAAGAGAGTGGATAGAGCAAACGCAATGCTTTTTAAAGGGGACATATCATGCTATATTTGAACAATATATTGTAGGGCCATACCTATATAAAGTATATAAATATAGGTTTTTTTTCAAAATACCAAACAGATCCTGCATTTTCGCTCTATTTGCTCTTTCCAGCGCTGAGGGGAGCGTGCTTTGAGATCAGCTGCTGGGCGAGGGGGAGAAAAAGAGATCTCCGTCCTCCGTGTTTTAGTCTTATAGAAGTAAGAAGAGAAGTAATGGGGCAGAAACCCTCCTTTTTACGCAGCGATAGACATCAAACGGCGACACATATTCAGTTGCTTCAAGTTACTTTGGCCAACAAGTCCTCCAACTCATACGACTAATATGCCGATTGTTCAGGCCCAATTATTACGACCAAATATGTCGTTTGTTCAAGCGCTTAATACGTCCTGCTCCCGTTGAATGCAAACGTTACAGATGGTCGTTTATTCACAAATAACCCTCTCTGTAAAATCCTAAATTGCAGGATAGTTTGGTCATTTTTTTTTTCGAGCGAGAAGTGTATATTGTACTTTTAGAATCCACGTCCAGTCGATATGTAGGATCTATAGTTTGATAGATATTACGAAGATGATTTGAGGTATGCGGCAGCCTCCATGTAAAGTTACGGGTTGAAAACAGTATTTCCGGTCTCGACGTTTTCATAATGATCAAATGAACATTACCAAAGGTACAGCCGAATCATCACAGCGCACAAAACCTATATACCCCCGCACATGGACCAAAAAGGGAGCGTTTGAAAAACTGTTGCGTCGGCGTGTTCTCCTGCGTCTTGGCCATGTGTCGCACTGGAACACACCGGAAAGACTTCAGCCGAGTACGTACGAACTGCGCATGCGTGAGTGGCAATAACTCTCCTTACCAGCAGGCGGCGGTAGTGTGTATTCATCATTAAAAACAGGCAACAACCGGAAAACCGAGAAGAAGAACAGACTACGTGGTATAAACAAACAACAAATAGCGTGTGCGTTCCATTTTCACTCTCGTCCATCGAAAAAACATGTTTCGTGCGGTACTGGAGCTATCAGCCATGGGAGTGTTGCTTGTGGAAGACATTCTCAAGCAACCGTTTCGCTTCTCATGCACTGATTCGCTAGCTGAACAGCCAATCAGAGTGATTTCTTTGTCCGACTGCCTGTGGCCGACGCACGGCCATGAAAGGCCAAATAAGGCGTGTCACGGCCGACGGTGCGGGACACACCAAATTGAGTTTGGGCGACAGGGCACGCTTCGTCATCCGACTAACGAAAACGGCCGATTTCGGCCTGGTGTGTAAGGGCCTTTAGCCTTTCTAATGATTCTACTAATTCTGAAGGCAGTGCGTGAAAGGCAATGCATGCTCCTCTTCTCAGAGGCTGAATTAACCCTCCCGCTGCCTCCTGGTGCTGCAGAGATTTCATGAAGTGAAGGAGGTTTTCCTTCTATAAAACAGCTGTGGGCAGCAGATACTGTGAGTGTCACAGACATGAATACATAGATCAAGGCAGACTGGTGCACACACTCTCCTGTTTTGCCAATCAATCGAAATGTCCTTAAAATGAAGTCTGAGTTCGACATTTTAATTAAGTCATTCATTCATTACCTTTCTAACTCCTCATGCAGTTGACTGTTACAGGTCTATACAGGTTCATGGTACAATGCATAAGCTTCAAATCGAGAGACTGAAACTGTATGTTCCTTTACCGTTCTGTTTTAATTTCACAATAAAGTTAATAGTCATATTATGTTTGATATTATTATGTTTTATTAACTACACCACTGGTTTTTTAACCCGCACCGCCCAGTGGTTAAAAGCACGTTATTGAATTTTGTTGTTGAATAAGTTTTATTTTATGAAAACATTTAAATATTAAGAGTAGCCTACATACAAAATTGAAAATATCAAGAAGATACTGTAGTGATCTCTACAATAAAACAGT
>NW_011343793.1:0-2657 GCF_000735185.1 Notothenia coriiceps
GACGAAGTGGAGACGAAGTGAAGACGGAGTGAAGACGAAGTGAAGACGGAGTGAAGACGGAGTGAAGACGAAGTGGAGACGGAGTGAAGACGGAGTGAAGACGGAGTGAAGACGGAGTGGAGACGGAGTGAAGACGAAGTGAAGACGGAGTGAAGACGGAGTGAAGACGAAGTGAAGACGGAGTGAAGACGGAGTGAAGACGGAGTGGAGACGGAGTGGAGACGAAGTGAAGACGAAGTGGAGACTAACCGGACGGGCGTAAACGGACGGAGGGGAACTGGTGGTGTAAAGGTTGAAGATGTGAGTGTGCAGGTTGGATACGGTGGGGCCTTTCATCGTGACGACTGTGAGGCTGTAATGAACTATACTTCCTCCCCCTTTCTCCCCCGCTCTGTGAATGCTCCATGGGAAAGCACCGAGTCATCCCAGCCTATGAATAGAAAGAGGTCCGGTCCCTCTGCACCTCTGGATCAGGGGCGGAGGGCAGAGGAGATAAGGGCTAATTAGGGTCCTGCTAAGGGCTGCTGGGGGGGTCACCAGGGGAGAAGGGGGGGGGGAAAGAGAGGGAGGAGATGCATGTAAGTATGTGGTGATGGTGTTTGGGAGAAGAGGGGAAAGAGAGAGTGTTTGTGTCTGGAGGGAGGAGGAGGGGAAGGATAAAGGAAAGGAGAGAAGGGAAGTGGAGGAAGAGGGACGAAGGGTGTGAGGGCATATCCAGGGGGAGTCAGGAGATGTGAGGAGAGGGCTGGGATGTAGACGAAGGTGTGGCTGGTCGTACCGGAGGGAGACAGAGTGAGAATGAAGTAAAGGAAAACAAGCTGGAGGAAAAGGAGAAGAAATGGGAGGGAGGGAGGAGATGGGAGGGGTGAGGCAGGTGAGGGTGAGTGTTGGACAGAGGCATGAACTTGTTTATTGTGCTCTCCAAAGTCCGTAGCATTGTACTGGTGTCGTGTGCATGGGGAGAAACACTCTCACTCGATGCATGTGTACTATCAAAATACTTGAATAAACAGTACGAGCCAATCAACGCTCAATAAACGACAACAAATGATATGAATAGGAACTAGGGTTGCAAAGGGGCGGAAAGTTTCTGGTAAATTTCCGGAAAGTTTCCATGGCAAGTTAGGCTGGGGAATTTTGGAAATATTCGATGCAAAATTAAACAAAAAACATGACATTTTAACTAATTTTTAATTTTTTTAAAGTAGAACAGAACAACTTTTAATTATTTTATTGAACAATTATTTGTTTCATTGAAGAACAAAAACGGGAATGTTGAGTTAAATATTACTCATCTGTGCATGTTGAATGGCATCTGTTTGTTTTAGTCAAGATTCTGCTAAAATATACTTTCCCCAACTATATTTAAGTTCCCTATGAAGAGCCAACCTTCAACTTTGAAAATTCCCGTTTATTCTCGTTAATTCCTGTTAATTCCCGTTAGTTCCCGTTTATTCTCGTTTATTCCCGTTAATTCCCATGGAAAGTTTCCATCTTTGAAAATTCCCGGAATTTTGCAACCCTATTAGGAACCAATGTTTGTTTATTCAGAGAGTTAACTGTTGTTGACCAGACACATGTCTCACTGTCAAGAAATTAGATCTTGTTTTCTTATAACCATGTGTTGGAAAGCTGATTCAATTTGAATGGACAACCGTTCAACAGAATAACTAACTGACTGAGTGTTCAAAAGGAAATAGAGGAGGTGATGAGTGTCTTGAGTGTCCTGAAGAACATATCGAGGATTAAAAAACTAATGTCACAACAGGACTTAGAAAAGCTTGTCCATGCTTTTATCTTTAGTAGACTCGACTACTGCAATAGTGTATTCACAGGGCTGACAAAGAAATCCATCAGAAAGCTGCAGCTGATTCAGAACGCTGCTGCTCGTGTCCTCACTAACACTAAAAGAGTGGATCACATCAGTCCGGTTCTGAAATCTCTACATTGGCTTCCAGTCGGCCAAATAATTGATTTTAAAGTACTATTGCTAGTTTTTAAATCATTACATGGTTTAGGACCAAAGGATATTGTTGAACTCCTACATAATTACGAGCCATCAAGGTGCCTCAGGTCTTCTGGGATCGGTTCCAAGAGTAAAAACAAAACATGGAGAGGCAGCATTTAGCTATTATGCCCCGACACTCTGGAACAAACTACCCAAATCATGCACGTCCGCAGAAACGCTTACTATTTTTAAATCGAGACTAAAAACATATCTCTTTGGCGGCTTTTATTATTGAGCTGCTCATATTCGAACTACAGTATGCCTTTAAAACATGTATTGTATACCTGTGGTGTTTATTTTAATTATTTTATTATCTTTGCTTTGTAATGTCTGTTGTAAAATTATATAATGTGTTTTTAACTGTATTTATTCCTAAAAAGTATTTTAATTTGTTTTGTAAAGCACTTTGAATTGTTGCTTACAGAAAAGTGCTGTATAAATAAACTTGCCTTGCCTTGATTTAGTCAACAAAGCAGCACCTCAGTTGGCTCTGCCATTACAGAGTAACATGAGTATCTTTGAACATAGGGATAAACGCGTCACTTCCTGCCCATGGTTACTCGTGTGAGCTCATTTCTCCCATTGGTACGGGACATTGAAAAGCTGTCTGGCAGCGAGCCACATTCATAAAGAGAGAGGAAGGAGTTTA
>NW_011343793.1:10997-14370 GCF_000735185.1 Notothenia coriiceps
TTGACTTCAATACATACTTTTTCCGAAATAAGGTCCCATGGGTCGGAAGTAGATGGTCGGGACTTCGCCTCTCTATATCAAATTAGGTTTCTTTTACAGAAATAAATCCTGTTTCTCTTTTCAGACAAGGAAACATTTGATATCCACAACGTTTTTACCTGTATTAGATTATGGTGATCTGCTATACATGAATGCCTCTGACCAGTGCCTAAAGATCTTACTGTGTACCATTGAGATTTACATTTTATTACTGGATGTGGATATAGAGTACACCATTGCACTTTATATGCTGCTGCTAATTGGCCATCTTTGTCTGCTCGCAGACTTTCCAATTGGTTGGGTTTTATTTCTAAATCTCTGCTTGGGTTGGTTCCCTCCAACATTTGCACATATATGTGTAAAAGAGAAAGTCTATATGGCCTGCGCTCCCAAGATTTTATTCAGATGCTGGTTCCTAACGTAAGAACAAAACAGCTTTTAAATATGCTGCCCCCACGGCTTGGAATAATGTACAGAAGGAGGTCAAACTCGCAGATGTAATCACTATGGGGGAATTCAGGTCCATCTTAAAGGACAGAGAACACATTACATGACATGTCATTTGTTAGACGCTTTTTATCCAAAGCGACTTACATACATTCAGTACTGTGGACAATCCCCACAGGAGCAATTTGGGGTGAAGTGTCTCAGGGACACAACGACATGCTGACTGCAGTGGGACTCGAACTTGCTATCCCCTGATTTGAAGTCCAGCACACTATCCACTGAGCCACAGCCGCCTTCGAACACAACACCATTGGTAGATCGTTTAAAATGTTGCCAGTTTTTAATGATTTTTAATAGTTTGTTTCATTTCGCATATTGACGGGCTAATGTGCCATTTTATTTGTTTTTTACAGCTGTATTTGTCTGCCTGTCTTGTCTGTGTTGTATCTGTTGTAACTTCGTTCATTCTGCCCTTCTTGGCCAGCTCACTCTTGGAGAAGACATTTTAATCTCAATGAGTCTTTTTACCTGGTTAAATAAACGATATATATTCAACCAAGCCGTGTAATAAAATGTGTTGGAGCGTGTTAGTGTTACGTAGTGATGTCACAAGATTCCCGAACTTTGGGATTTTAGCTTTTGCAGACCATTTACATGCACACAAAGCTATAAAACACACTTCAGTAAAAAGGAAAGTCCCAAAAAAGCATTAAAAGTAACCTTCCTAACCCATAAAACATTAAAAAAAACGCTTTTTGAGAAACAAATGTGTGTTTTCATCTTAATGAGTGGGAGGATATGTGTCAGAGTAGGTGTTAACTCCTCAGAGACACCCAGGACGTTCGTTAGTCCGGGGGTGTAGCTGCTCATAAAGTCGTTCTGAGTGGTGTATTGTGTGTACATCTGGAAGGTACAAAAGAAAAGAACTAAAAACAATAACCGCTACGCGAAGCTGACAGCTAATAAGACAGTCAAATGACAGAGGGGAAGAAAGGAGATTGAGAGAGGGAGAAAGGCACGTATGCGCCGGAGATGACAGAACAACTTCTTCTGGGAAAACTAATTGCTGGAGGTTCGTCAGCTCTAATTACAGGTCCCTGTGTTAATAGTCAATTGCACACCACTCTCCGGGATGAAGAGGTGGGAGGGAAGGAACGAGGGAGGAGGGATGATGAGAGGCGACAGTAAAGAGGAAAGTGTGTGTGTGGGGGTGGGGGGGAGGAGGGAAGTGGGAGGATAGAGAGGAAGACCTTGGTGAGAAAAGGCTAAGAGAAAAGAGTAAGAAAAGATGAAGAGTCGTCGCAGATTGAGACGGAGAGAGATGCCCTCTTTGAATCTGGACTCTCTCTGGCAGCACTCTGTTTCCATGGCAACAATTAAAATAGGGCCCACATGCGCATACATACAGTTGATGGACACAGAGATGTACACACACACACACACACACACACACACACACACACACACACACACACACACACACACACACACAGCAGCAGCAGAGAACACACACAGCAGCAGCAGAGAACACACACACACATTTTGTAATGAGCATTGATTGATAATGTAAAGGCAGCACTCGATCTGCTGTGCATGCATAAAGAGGGTGTGATTTATCGTCTTTCTTTCCGGGATATTAGCGCCTTTATTCAGGATTTTAAAAACAGGGAAACCTGCACACAATAAGGGTTATAATCCTTTACCAACAAGTGGACGAGTAGGCCTTCCTGTGTTTATAGCATTGTTTTCATTGTGTTCGTTTACAGCTGAAAATAAAAAGCCTCACAAAAGAAATGTGGAATAAATCTGTTGAACGTGTCAGAGGCCGGTTGAGTAAACAGCTGAAACGGTTACGGTTGTTAACTTGTGTTTATATCTGTCACTTTATTTGTTCTCTTTCTCAAACTCTGAAGACAGAATAGGTGATTTAAGAACAATGAAGAGACTCAAAACAATGGAAAGACTAACAAAGAGACATTTAATACGATTTTGTTCTGTCTGAATGGAGTGTTTTACAACAATCAGAGAGGTAAAAAGACTGTCTGTCAATGGAGTCTGGTGGCTTTGAGGAGAGTAAATTAATTGTTGGCGTTGCTTTGAATGACATTATAAAAGGCTTGCCTCTTATTAATGTATATACTGTATGGGTGTATATGTTAGCCTACTCTTTATTTTGTCTGTCCCTTCGCTGAAACAATGTAAATCTCCCCGTTGTAAGACGAATACAAATATTTCTGATTCTGATAGTCCCGTGAGAGAAATGTATAGTAATATCCGGCGATATAAATAGAACTTGACTTTCTTTGGTTATATATTCATCGGAAAAGGGGCAAAAATGTTGATGCATATCTAGGTGTCATTTATTAACCGTCCTGTTGTCTTCCGGTCAAATCGATTTTGCTACTTCCATCAATCATAACTTTTTTGTTTTACATTCGATTGCATTAAGGCTTTATGATATCCTTCACAGTAGACATTTGAACCTATACAATGGCTGATCACCACTTTCATTGGATTTTGGATGATTTAGTCAACTTTGTAACACCCATGGTGTTCCTGGTCAAAAATGACCGCCATAAAGAAAGGAATTAGTAACCATCCGGATCAGACACACACACACACACACAGAATCCCTGGCACACACAAACTCACACACAGAACAATTTGACACATTTCCCGCTCTTATGTGCCCATCCCCCCACATGGATCACACCTGGCACACGCAATACATGTTCAGTGTCTATTCTTTGTATATTTACTGCAGTTCTTCATGTATCCCATAGGGGGTGCTGAAGCACCCCCCAGAATTGCCAAAGCACCCCCTAAGCACCCCCAATAAATATGTTTTTTTTTTTTCGAATTTTTTTTTTTTTTACACACACACACA
>NW_011343794.1:0-3239 GCF_000735185.1 Notothenia coriiceps
TGCGAAGGTTCATTTTCGTGTTGAATTCGAGTGTCCATTTTGCCCTTCGTAAGGCACTCGTGAGGGCATCTTGTCAAATCGTGTCATCTTCGTCTGATCATCGGTGCCATCGAGCATTTTTCGCCTCACGAAGACAATACGAAGGAAACAAGAAGCTGCCCGATTGTCTTAGGAAGGCAACACGACTACGTGAAGCCCTCGCAATGCCGTCGTGTAGCCATCGTATTATAGTACGATAACATTGCATTTATTGCACAACAGAACCATGTAAACATATTATGTAAATAGCCCAATTTGTGTTCTGTGAAACTTAAAAAAGGATATTACATTGTTTTTGTTACTTTCGTTGCAGTTGTATGTCTTAAATGTAATTTAGGTTAACTTCCTGTTTTATTTAGATGCTTTTATTTTGAAGGCGAGTTTACGCTGTTGATAGGAAGTTGTTGTTGCTATGGAAACAACATGACAGAGATAAGTAATATCTTCTAATCTACATATAAAGACGGAGAAAGTAAAGAATAAAGTGTATGTTTAAATGTTAGAACCCCCCGAAGAGGCACAAGCTCTTACGTTGAGTCTGGATACATTCTAAATCATCAGTAAAGTCTACGACCATATTTTCGTGTGTGGTTCGGGTGCCATCGTGTGGCCTTCGGTAGGCATCGCACTTGCTTCGGCTGTTGCTTGGCTGTTGACCAAGTTCGGGGCCATCTTCGTGCGAAATTCACAATTCCATATTTGTGTATCCATCTGGTGTCAATTTCGGGACAGCGGCTTTAAGAATGTGTCCTTAGTTTGCCTTTAGTGCTGGCTGGTGTGTGTTTTTGTTTTTGAGTTATTGAACATATTTGGGTTTTACAATTCAGTTTCCTCTCTTATTTTGTTACCTCCGTGTTCCCTTAGAGTTTTGGAGAAAGTAGCAAACGGAAAAAATATGTTGAAGGGAAAATAAAACAAACCTTTTGTTACTATTGAAATGTTGAAATCATAAGCAATACAGCACCCTTGCCCAGTTTAAACTCATTCTGTTATGACCAGACACTTGTTTTGGAAAATGGATATTGCTGACTTTACAAATGACATTACTGACACATTTGTGGAATTCATCATTCTTCTCACTCTTCAGTGGCTGAAGAAACAACTTTCTTGGGGGGCTTTTTTAAAGTTGCTTGAGGGCGCTTTGAAAGAGATAAGCCAGATTTTCCCCCTTGGTTCCAGTATGTAAGCTAAACAAGACCTGTGTTGAACTGTGTACTGGACAAAATTACATACCCCACCTTTAAATGAATGTGTTTCTGTACAAAATGTAGAGAGTTTTTCACGATTTCAGATTGAACCTTCTTAAAACTCTGGTTGAAATTACATGCACATTTCCCAAAGCACATTCAATACATTACATTTTAGAAAAATCATAAATAAAACCTCACCTGTGTTTAAGAGTCCTTCTGACATTGCTAATTTTCCTGATAACTGCCAACATCATTAATGTAATTAAACACAACAAAAAATAATGATCTAATTTCACAAACAGGTATTATAACATATTCATGACTTTCTAAATACTTTAATTGTTAATGTATTAAACGAATGCTGAAAAGGGTATACAAATAAGTACATTTGTATTTGCGAAGCCTGATTTGTGAGGATAAGTGTGTGTGTGTGTGTGTGTGTGTGTGTGTGTGTGTGTGTGTGTGTGTGTGTGTGTGTGTGTGTGTGTGTGTGTGTGTGTGTGAGGCCGGCCCACCTGGGCGTAGCGGCCGCTGCAGATGGCAGCCTTCCAGTCGGGCACGTCGATGCAGTCGGGGTGCCGCAGCAGCCAGTTGTCCTCCTTCACCAGGAAGGCTCCAGGGTATTCGCTGACCGAGCCGTCCATGTCGTGGAAGATAGTGGTCTTGTCCCCGTCCATCTGCATCTTGCTGAACCAGGGGCCCGGCTCCCCAAAGAACACCCGAGACGTGATCTACAGAGGGCCGAAGTGACAGGAGTCATTAGGAGCTGCCCATACTGAGTATTCATGTGTTCATGACCATATCTATCCAATATAAAAGCCTGAACAAACTGACTTCACTCCACTTTATACTCTTACAGAGATGGAAAGGCTTAAAACACATCTATGGCTCCCTGTTTCAATTTTCACACACAACACTTAATCTGATTCTTACACATATAATAAATTGGATGGAAACTGGAGTTCAGAGTGCCTCAATTAATTTAATCAATTACATTAACGGTAGGGTAGGTAATTTTGGAGAAACCAGCTCGAGTGAGCTAGAATTTGAAAATACACAACCGGAAAAAATCTGCCTCTTCCTTCAGACTTCCTTACAGAGCCCCTCCTCCAACACACACGAACGCGCACATGACCAATGAGGGCACGAGATAAGTTTGTGCACAGATGGAAGGCTGACAGGCAGGTAGGCCATCCAGTTACTTTAGCCGGGCCGGCTCAGATGATTGGTCGTGCTTTTTACAGCGCCACGGCTTCCATAGATTCCACAAAGGACTTAAGATGTTCATTGCCATCGGGACGTTAAGAGCATTCCATGGAATATAACAACAAGTGTTTCTGAAATAAATTACATACCCCACCTTTAAATGAATGTGTTTCTGTACAAAATGTAGAGAGGTTTTTCACGATTTCAGATTGAACCTTTTTCGTGTTTGTGAAATGATTTTAACCCAGAATGGGATTAACAAGCTAAATCTATTTTGAATATGTGTTGCACTTCCACTGTAATGTGATTTGTTTCAATGTATCTCCATGCAGTTCATAATTTTGTTCTGATTCTTACTTTTAAAAAAAAGTTGCCTTCCCATGAAGTAATTAACCCCAAAAGTCTTAATGGTCCAGTTCCAACCAGAAATGAGCTATCTGAAGGAGGAAAACATTTCCTAATCCGGGCAGTATAGCAACAGTGTCAATTATTTTGTCTAACCAGTGCCTGAAAGTGGACGACAGAGGGGAGGACACCTGCAAACGGTACCAGGTCCTCAGCATGGGGACCAAGCCCCAGGACATGGGCCAGCTCTACCAAGGATATACCATGCTATACGGTGGCCCAACAGTAGATTTATATGTAGATGTTAGAAGACCGTAGAGCAGGGCTATTCAACTACACATTCAGTTGGGCCAGATTTTATAACTACAAAATGCAGCTGGGCCAGACATTCAGCGGCCTGTAAAAAGCGGGTAGTGATCAACACATATTACTGCGATGAAAAACATGCAATTTTTATTC
>NW_011343795.1:0-3170 GCF_000735185.1 Notothenia coriiceps
ATAAAAAGTCCACGGTACAATATTTATCGTGATATTGAAAAATAAAGGAAAAAAAATGTGAATTTCTTTTTTTTTACTTTAATTTTTTTTTCTTTTATGAAATAATAAATCTGATTTGTACAGCATTTTACGTAGGATAGTAGTATTTTAAAGTGTCAACAATATAATAACCAGACCCTGCAATAGAATAAATCAAGTTTCACTCCACTCTAACTCACTCACTAACTCACTCCCTCAGCACCATCAAGGTTATCTTTTAGGAATATGAGCATGTCCAAATTTCCAGGTAGAAGCTGGGATGTTTGGGCGTTTACAATATCCCCTGCTGTGGAAAAAACTCTCTTGCTTGGTACTGATGTTGCTGGGACAGAGAGATATGCTTAGGCCATGGGTGACAGCAGTGGGTCAAACTGTGCATTGTCTCTCCACCACTTCAAAAACATTACCGTGTTTGCCAAGAAGGTGAGGCTTATTGACAGGGCGAGATATAAATATACTGTTGGTACTTGTCAATGTCTCTAGGTATGTAAATGTAGCCCTGTAAATACAATGAGGACATGTCTCCCTTGAAAAAGAGATTGATGATCTCAATGGGACCATCTGGTTAAATAAAAGTTTTAAAATATATATATATATAAAAAACAATTAAATAAAAAATTATTTACATTTTTTTTTTTTATCGCGGTAGATTTTGTCAGTCTCACAACGGTATTGAGACATTTATTTACCGGGATATCACGATATTCTATATATCGTTACATCCCTAATGTCTATATAAAACAGGAAGTTACGTTAAGACATGTATACAATTGCAATGAAAGTAACAAAAACAATGCCATCTCCTTTTCAGGTTCAAAGAACACAAATTGGGTTATTTACATAAACTATTCATATTGCAAATACATTTTTTTAACCAGGAAGGGAAGATGGACAGGGCCCATGTGATTTGCAATATTGCAATATATCGTATCGCAATACTTAGCATATCGCAGAATCGTAATACTATTGTATCGTGGCTTAAGTATCGCGATAGTATCGTGTCGTGGAGAGCCTGGTGATTCCCACCCCTACCTTGTATGTTGCCTTTAGAGTAGAAGAGGTATATTATTGTCCAGGGAAATATTTAAACTTTGCATATGAAATTTCTTTTTTATTTGATATGGATTGTAATAACGCAGTAGACCCAGGTCGGCGTTTCCAACATTGCTACTGACCACTGACACACACTGAGACCACCAGTGGGACAGTCTCATATTACAAAATATTAAAAGATATTGAGGGCTGGACAAAAAAGACTATGGGATGCCACCTCACCAACTACGGTTAATAATTGGAAACACAAGCCAAACGATTGGTTGAAGAGTTGGTAGAATTGAATGTGACAAAGATCTGCGTTGATTGACTACAGGGCTTGAAATGTGAAAGCAACACAAACCATGTGAAGCTGTCTGAATGATGATCTGCTTTGTGAAATCATCCAATAGCAGTCCAGTTGGTTGAAAGGTCAATACAGTGTTCATCACTTTTAGTCAAAGTCGGGTCTGAATGATTCAGAGATGTTTAAGACTAGCTGCACTTCACTCACTGTGCTGGACCTCAACCATTTATCTTGAAAAGGAGAAAAATCAGTGTGTCACAATTGTAGCCATCAACAAGAGGCTACAAATCAGTGGCAAATTGATGGTATCAAGACTGAACACAACAAAAAAGCCAAATGTGAATATATCAAGCTCTGAGTAACGGCCTCTGGACAAATAACTGCAATTTGTTTTCCACAATACATGTTTGGATACTTAAAGATACAGAAATGAACAAAGTCCTTGGTTGTATAAATAGGAATGTTGCCCACAGGGGAAAACATCTAAACCACAAAGAATGATAAACTGGAGTTCACAGCCCAGGCCGTGGTGAAGTTATCCATTTAGACATATGGATTATCTGTTTAGGCATATTATTATGTTTTCTATATACACACACTGAAAAACAACGGAGATGTTGACTTTAATTAAATGTATTATCTCAAGGTATCTCAAATTAGGTTAGCTGAAAGCAACAATATTACATTCAAATAAATGAAAAACTGTTGACATCATACAATTTATTAAAGTCCACGGTTCACTTTCTTTCAGTGCAACATGTCTGTCCTCTGAAAGGATCCCGCCTCAGTTCCTCTCCCAGAGGGGTCTTTTATTTCCCCTTTAATTGGGTTTTTTACGAGGGGAGGTTTAAGACAGAGAGAGTTTTATGCTGTACAGATTGTAAAGCCCCCTGATGCAAATGTGTGAAGTATATAATATTTGATTAATGATGAATTAATTTACACACAGGTAGGGGTGCACCGAATGGGAAATTCTTGGCCGAAACCGATACCGAAAATAGGAAACAGTTGGCCGAAAACCAAATGCCGAAAGGCCGAAAATGATTAATAGAAATATATATATATATATATATATATATAATGTATACATTTTTTACCAATGTTGTTCAGCTATACCTGATTATGGAAAAAGACATGATTATGGCAAAACTTAACTTAACTTAAATAATAATCACTATTATGGGTCCATAAAACATTTATTCAGCACTTTTGAATGCATAAAGTACATTAATTACAAGTCAAGTGCATTTTCTTTTCTCTGTAGGATAACTACAACAAAGTGCATTCAGAACAAAGCCAAGGTGCTTTAAAACTGCATAAACATCTAGGTCAGTAGGCCTACAACAAAATAGTGTAAATAAAGACTGTAACAGCCAGGCCTTCAACAACAACAAATGCACCTATAAGTTTGGTAACCTAACGTGTTGTGGGGATGACGTAATCAAAACGCGGTGACAAGCACGGCGCGCGACCATGCTCGCGGCTGGCTCACAGCCAACATGTCTGCCGCTTGGAGATATTTCAAAATATCAGAGAAAGAGGCGCGGATTGCGATTTGTAAAACGTGTTCAGCTGACATTTCTCGAGGGGCTGTAACTGCAAAGACTTTCACCACTTCAGGATTACTCCACCACTTGAAATCAAAACACCCAGACAAATATGCAGAGTATGATCAACGTAACCCTGTTCTCTGACATTCGGTGATATTTTTACGGGCCTTTTTAACCATTTTCGGCCGATCATTTTCGGTGGCCGAATATTCGGTGCATCCCTAATTATTATATTAATATTG
>NW_011343796.1:0-3137 GCF_000735185.1 Notothenia coriiceps
TCAATGTGTGAAGTTTCTTTGTGTATCTTTAGTGTATCCATCCTGTGTTTGTTATTTAGTAGCCTGAATCTCACTACACCATTTTATACGTAGATTATATTATACAATCATCTGGTTAGTAACTTTCTAGACGCTGTTTTACCAAAGTCTTCTTATTCACTAACATGTTACGGTTTATTCTGGTGGATTAGATCCTTACTTATGATTTGATTGATATATTTTTTATTTTCGTAACAAGTAAAATAAATAATTACAAAACAATTTGTTTTTGTCAGTGCATAGTCATGTAAGAGAAATCAAAATAAAAAATAGACATTTACAACAACAACAACAACAACAACAACAACAACAACAACAACAACAGCATTAGCAACATAAACATTCCCACGTCTAGTGTTCGAAAAGGTGTGAGAAGAAGTATAATGTATTTAATCTCACCCCCTTGTCCCTAAATGATTGATTTATAATCTATAATCTGCAATAATTATCATTATTATTAATTATTATTGATTATTATTATTATGAATCTGCTTTACCTGTTGATTGACATATATACATATACACATATGTACACACACACACACATATATGCACATATACATACAGACCTACATACTCACACATATACACATACACATAGTCAAACACCTTCCCCATCCCTGTACCTCGAGAAAATAATTTCTCTGTATTTCCTCTTGAACTGGTTAATGTCTGGACATGGCTTTAGCTCCACATTCACATTGTTCCTAGTCTCACTCCACAGGCTGAGATGCAAAAAGTTCTTCTGGTTGTACGGACCCTATGAATTTCGAATTGAAATTGTCTCCTATCTATCTCACCTCTGCTTGACCCATGAATTTAGGATATGAACAGCTGATTGATTAGTTACAGTCAGCTGATAATCCCACCCTACAGCCACAGTCAGATTCCTTGTTTATTGAGCGATACTAACCTTTGTAAAAACCCCATTAAATTCTCATTTAGACTCACCCTTTGTAGAAAGCTACAGACTTTGAGTTTGCGATGCATGCCATTTTAGATCTTTTTACCATGGGGGGGATAAAGCAGAAGTGGAAGCATCACATTCTCCCCCTCATCATGTGACCATAACAGGCCTGTAGCATGACTACTGTTCCTGGTCACATGACAGGCTGAAGGTCCAAGCCCTTATCACACCGTCTCATTCACAAAGATAATATTCACTTTCACTTGAATTAGCTGTGTTTGCAGACACCTTACAGCCCCTTAAGTCATTCAAAAACAGTCATAACTTTAGCTACTGGTTTATAAGATAGCTATAACCTGTGGGTCGGATTTAATTGAATTGCACTTACAGGTTTTATTTTTGCTAACAAAATCAGACTGTCCAGTTTTTATTCATAATCCAACAATGACTACACGGTTTCCAAAGTTCGTTAGTGCAGTGTTTAAATAACACAAAACAATTCATACACAAGGCAGACACGTATTATTTGCGAGTTTAAGGTGGTTCCAATCATGAAAAGACTCTTAATTGAATATTAAGACCACTCAATCCAGTTTGATAATGAATGATAAAAGAAACAAGCTCATTAAAATGAAATAACTGAAAAACATACTGCAATTGCCCAATAAGAGCTTTATTAAAACACCACTTTAATCACGGGAATGCCACCCAAGTCAGTATTAACACAACATTTCCAATTGCATTTAGCAGCAAGTGCCAACAACATCAAATAACTAATACTAGCTAACATTTGTCAACCCGGTGTTATACAGTAGACCAGCTGTAGCCAAGCTAGCTGAAATTAGGCTGCTATGCTAACTAGCCGATAGAGCTAAAACAACCTCATTATCGGTCAAGTTGACGCATGACATTACACTGAACTGACGTAAAAGTAAAACATGTAAATTACCTGTTGACTGTATGAGTTTGACATCAATGTATGAATTAATCCGACAGCGAAGACATCTGTAAAGAAACACACAAAAAAAGCCGTCTTCCGTCTGAAAGCAGCCCTGACCAATCGAAGCCTGAACACTGAAAGCAACTGTTGTGATGCAGAGAAAAGGCAGAACGGGTCAAACTCAGAACTATCGATTGGAAGGTAAGTGGTGGGAAGGAACCGTCTACAAAGTGCAACTCCGAAACATAATAGAACAACAATATTAATTAACTTCCCGAAATCCCTTCTAACACCTCCCCTACTGGTTTCACTACATTAATACATTCATCATTTTTAGATGTAAAAGCTTTTGCATGAAATAGGTTAAAAAGATGCATTTACTCAATATGGAAGAGCAGACTTATGGAGGACAGAACATGACATAAGTAACAAATAAATAAATACAGATTAAATACAGGAATGAAGAAATACAAGAATAAATAAATGTGAAAAAACCTGAGATAAATAAATGTGGAAATAAATACAGGAATAAAAAATATATATAAGTTGAGAATATATCATTAATGTATTTCTACGAAAGAAGTACACTTCACTTCAGAGCCCTCAAGAGCCAGATATAAATGTTTATTAGCGTCAAAAATGGGGCAAAGCCTGCGAGCTAGTTCAGGCAGTCAACTCGAGCACCAATGATACATTAACACATGATGCGTCTCTCTTACAACCAACCAAACACATTCTCCTAAACATGCCGCTCTATTTAAGCTGCCAGGTCTTCCTGCCTCTGCCTCGTTAGTGCTGCTGCTCTGTCACATTGCTGATGCGTTCACGTGCTGCTGCTTGCCTGCCCTCCCTCCACCCCAGCTTCCACCTGTAGGCTTGGGGGGATAGTTATCTAATCATAACTCAATGTTCTTTGTAAATCTGTGGAGTGATGAGGCCCGAGCCTAGACGCCAAACTCAAACTATATGCTGCTTCTAATAAACATATAAAGAAACACGTGAGTTGTCTGACTGAACTGGTGTTACTATTAAAGGTTTGTCTACTACCTTAACGCCATTAAAAGGAGTGTAAGGGATGGGATTTCTAACAGGTGTGAATTTTGGGATTTTTAAGCTCTTCTCCAATATCCTCACCTATAAGGGAGGGAGTGTAATATGGAAAAAAACATATTAGAAACACAAGGGCAACCAAGGCCGGATTAGTACCTCCAGGGGCCCCTGGGCACTGAGCACTCATGCCCCCCCCCCCCC
>NW_011343797.1:0-9311 GCF_000735185.1 Notothenia coriiceps
GTTTGACACTCCATGCATACATGGGTTATATTATAACGGTCAGGCCCCGATGAATTAGTGATCAATGCAATTAAGCCAAATTGCTTTTGCTTAACAAATGCCACGTCTTCATACTCCGATACACTAGGTGGCGTATCAAGGTTTAAGTTTGCTTTGAGAAATGCGAAGAAGAACGTTTTGCAGAAACTAGAACACATGACCTTTTTTTTTTAAATACAAAAAAAAAAAAAATGAAGATTATGTTTATCTGATCGGTTATCCAGCCGCTAGATGCAGGTCTTATCAGTTAGATGATTATAACGTCCATATTGTCCCATCCTCTGTGAATAACTCACACAACCTGGTCCATGACTGTTGGAGGTGCTCCGGTGCCGTGGAAAGTCATCTGCACAGGGGAGAGGGTCGTAGGTCACGAAGTCTTTGCCGCTCTGAGCGTCGCTGTACTGCACTGGAGGAAGCAGAGGACACACTGAGTTACCCCCAGAAGAGTAAATACAGGATAGATAAATAAAGTAAGCAACCGGAGCGCCTGACTTCTCAGCGGGAACGGCTCGGTGTTTTTGGAGTGGTCGGCTTCAGAAGTAAATGTGGCATGTCTAATTGCCACCACAGAGCATTTGTAGCATTCTCCCCTACGGAGATGTTAACGGAGGGGGATGAGTGTGTTGTGTGTGTGTGTGTGTGTGTGTGTGTGTGTGTGTGTGTGTGTGTGTTGTGTGTGGTGTGTTGTGGTGTGTGTGTGTGTGAGGGGGCATCAGAGGAATGAAATCAGTGGCGACCCTCATCATTGAGAGGTAAACGCTGCGGGCATTCCTAAAACCTGTGCAAACCCCCCCCCCCCACGACTGTTATGACATGATGCTCCTCTGGGACAGTCTGCTCCGTAGATCTGCGAGTGTGTGTACGGTGTGTGTACGGTGTGTGTGCGGTGTGTGTCGGTGTGTGTACGAGAGTATGTACCGAGTGGTGTGTACAAGTGTGTGAACGAGTGGTGTGAAGCGAGTGTGTGTACGAGTGTGTGTGCAAGTGTATGTACGGTGTGTGTGGTTGTGTAGGAGGGTGAACGAGTGTGTGTACGGTGTGTGTGCGAGTGTGTGTGCGAGTGTATGTAGTGTGTGTGGGTGTGGTAGGAGTGTGTGAACGAGTGTGGTGTACGAGTGTGTGTGGCAAGTGTATTACGAGTGTGGGGTAGGAGTGTGGTGTAGGAGTTGGTGAACGACGATGTGTGTACGAGTGGTGTTGTGCGAGTGTGTGAAGAGTGTGTGTAGGATGTGTGTAGGAGTGTGTGCGAGTGTGGTGCGAGTGTGTGTGCGAGTTGTGTGTGCGGTGTGTGTGAGAGTTTGTACGTTGTGCCCTGGCTACTTATGCAGGACAGCTGCAGGCATTTTCCATAAATGGCCAAAAACGTGGAGTGGTACTGACCCATGCTGATACAAAAGGACAACCATATGAACAGAACTGCTCTTAAACTCTAAGATGTCCTATAAGGCGTTCTGAGACATGTTGGGTGGAGGACGTTAGTCAAAATAAAGAAATAGCCTTATGATGCGAATCGTTAACATATAAATGAAATATTCCCCCAAAGACCATGGAACTATTGTGAAATGTCAGTGTTGAATTTTTATGCTGTATCGTTGTTGGTTTGCCTCTTTTTTTGTTGGTTACCTGAGGTTTTTAAAGTTAGTTAACACAACTAAAATGACACAAAATACCAAAACTGACACTAAGAGAGCTTACCTCAAGTCTTACACCACGACTCAACTTATGCAACAGCCCACCACACAAGTCCATTTAAAAAACACTTGCCATCCAAATGCCACTTCCTTGTTAAACAAACAGATAATTGCTTAATGCCAATTCATCAACTCAACCATCAGCACTTTAAACCACCAGCTGAGTCACTTCTGAAACAACATCCTAGCCCTGTCCTTTATAGCCGGTATATCACTTGTATTATTTAACAATTGGAAGATATTGAACCTTAAGATGAAGGATATTATGATAAATAAAGAAAAGAGGTTTTGAATGTATTTTTAAAGGATAGGTCCGAGCCAAAGTTGAAACCCCCCCTAGTGAAATGACACATGCATTGAGTAAGAGGAGAAAGCATGACACTTCCACTTCAAAGCCTTTAAATTTGGACATTTAAAAGGAACCCTGCCCCCACCCCAGCCAGGAGTTACTACAGACCTGTTTGTCGCATCTCTAAATGCTAAGTTATTCCAGGGTTTCTGATTAATCAGTGAAGCGGCTTGAGAAGATATTGGTTAAGAGGAGAAACACGCCACCATCACACACCACACACACACACACCACACACCCACACACACACACACACCACACCACACACACACAACACACCACACCACACACACACACCAAACACACACACAGCCACACGACAGCACCACAACACCACACACACACACACACCACACACCACACACACACACACCACACCACCACACCACACACCACCACCACCCACCACAACACACCACCACCCACAGCACACCGGTCTGTGACTGAAGCCTTCAGAGGGCCAACTGTGTGTGTCGTTCTGAACGGAGTTACTTAACATAAGTGGTGGAAAAAGTGTGCTGTCTGTGTTTTCCAGCCCCCAAGACACATGGCATTCTCTGCCCCATTAAGATGCAGACCCCCATCCATAACCATACCACAACCTCTCAGAGATAGTGAACATGTGCATGAAGAAATTAAACACATGATGTAACCGTCCCAGCATGTGAGAGAACACACACAACCACCCCACACACACACACACACACACACCACACCCATCACACACACACACACACACACACACACACACACACACACACCCCACACACACACACACACACACACACACACACACACACACACACACACACACACACACACACACACACACACACACACACACACACACACTCATCCCCCTCCGTTACATCTCCGTATGGTGTGGAGTAATTGTCTACAAATGCTCTGTGGTGGCAATTAGACATGCAACATTTACTCTGAAGCCGACCACTTCCAAAAACACCGAGCCGTGTCCCGCTGAAAGCTCCAGGCGCTCCGGTTGCTTACTTTGATTTATTCTATCCTGTATTTACTCTTCGGGGGTAACTCAGTGTGTCCTCTGCTCTCCTCCAGGTGCAGTACAGCGACGCTCAGAGCGGCAAAGACTTCGTGACCTATCTGACCCTCTCCCCTGTGCAGATGACTTTCCACGGCACCGGGAGCACCCTCCAAGCCAGCCATGACCAGGTATGTGTGAGTTATTACAGGAGGGATGGACAATATGACTTTATAATCATCTAACTGATAAGGACCTGCATCTAGCGGCTGGAACCGATCAGATAAACATAATCTTCATATTTTTGTATTTTAAAAAAAAAGGTCATGTGTTCTAGTTTCTGCAAAACGTTCTTCTTCGCATTTCTCAAGCAAACTTAAACTTGCATACCGCCACCTAGTGTATCGGAGTATGAAGACGTGGCATTTGTTAAGCAAAAGCAATTTGGCTTAATTGCATTGATCACTAATTCATCGGGCCTGACTCTATAATATAACCCATGTATGCATGGAGCTGTCAAACCTGTTGAATTCACTTTTTTGCAGAAATGTGTTCACATACTTCCATTATGCATCAAAGTGGACATGTCTTTGTTTTATTTATCTGTCGCAATCAGCTGGTTGCAGCACGGCTCATCTGAAAAGCATCTGCAAAGACTTGAAGCTGTTTGGGGTTTAATACAAATGTGACGATGCAGACCAGTTGCATGAAACAATTTGACACATTTGAGGATGATTTTCTGACATTACGACAGTTGTAGTCCATCACAAGAAATACAAACGGTACGTAAATAATACTAAGAATAAAGATCGTCTAATACCATCTTTTTCTTAAATAAACACATCATAATAACTAGCATATTGTAAGATATGTCCACGTGAAGACATTGTGCAGCCCCTATATTGTTGTTTTGAATCCCATCCCTTGTTCAGGCCTATTTCAAATGCCGTCAACAGCTCGTCTGCAGAACTCTTTGTGAGCATACAGTAAACAGGCGCCGTGACAACACGATGATATCAGCCTTTAGGTCCGGTGCAGTGTAGCATGCAGAGTGTATACAGTGCGGTATATAGGCCATGTTGTGGGCACTTCAGAGGGGTCTCATCCTCTAATTAACGGAGAAGCCTCGACTCTTTATTACTGATCACCAGAGCATCACAACCACCTGTGATAATTACCACTGATTGCATTTCTCCTCCGCTCCTCCCACACACAGCCGCCACTTCTCTATGAGTTTCAACCCATCAAAGTAATCCAAAGTTTAAAAAAACGGTGGCGTACCCTCTCTCTCTCTCTCTCTCTCTCTCTCTCTCTCTCTCTCTCGTATTCAGAAGTTCTCTTTGTCTCGTGTTCCCCAAGCAGAAAAGCAGTTGCTTACGTTGGATCATCTAAACATAGGACGCCTCTTTATTCCGCGCCCTTCAAAGCTTTAATAAATGCTGTTGGACCTGTTGTTTCCAGGAGCACTGGGGCATGACCGCCTTTTCTTCCCCTCGCTCAGTCAGTACAGTGAGGATCGGACCACAAAGGGAGACCCTAACAATAAGGGGTCGCCCTCTGAAGCCCCCACACCCCGACACTTGAGGAACAAAGTCCCGAAGGCGTCGCACATTCGCTCGTACCGATGCGTGGACGCTGGTGAGGGTGGAAACACTAACAAGAGCTCATCAATCAATCGGCTTTGGTTATTGGTTATGAGCAACTTACGTGAGGCAGGAGCATACAGGATATATTGATATGATTCATCAGACTGTGAACTCAACACGATAGCCTTTTGCTTTTTGAGAAGTGGGATTTCTGTAGCTTTGATAGTGACTAAATAGCTGGGGGCACTTGCAGCTCTCACACTGAGAAAAAGCGACTTGAGCGAGGCAGCGGAGGATTACATTATTATTTTGAATAACAGGTCTGAAATATTCAAATATCGCTTCTGAATATTCATGATAGGAGTTTTTAGGATCCATCCCTATACAGATCAATCAATCAATCAATAACTTTATTAATCCCTCAAGCGGCCATTAGTTATGTGTAGCTTATGTCATGGACACAGGAAGAAAGCACACCTGGATGTGGATCATTCCAATTTACACCATAAATAGTTCATAGCATCTGATCACAATAAATAAGGCCATTAAACACCTGCACTTTTGAAAGAACATCCATAACATTCATCTGTTTGCATCGAATATATCATATTCCAATTACTTGTATATAATAAACTCTCCTTGCACTATTTCTATACTATTTTATTTGTATTTTCTTGCACTATTTGATCTGTTTCATTGTGTTGCACTGTTGGAGGAGGAGCCTGAGATTTTCATTGCCATATTTACACTGTAGCGATGAACACGTGACAATCAAAGCCTTGAATCTTGAAACAGTAAATAAGTATCAAGAAGTTAGAAGTTTGAGTGCAGAGGGGATGAATGATTTTGAAAAGCGATTTGCCTTAAGTGCAGGTAGAGCATATCTACGCCTTGATGGCAACAGATGAAATTAATCTGAACATGACCTGGAGAGTTCAGTTTGCTCTCTGCTTTCTGCTGGTTATAAAAGAAGAGAAACCTGCAGTCGATACGAGAGGATGTGCACAACCTCAGGCACATCGATCCGCCTCACAGCAGCCAATTAACTGTGCACTGGAGCGTCTCTCTCACACACACACACACACACACACACACACACACACACACACTGCACTTGTATCTGTGTAGACATCTTAAGAAATGCCGCAGTGTGTTTCAATTATTCATCTCTGTGAGAGTCTCCCATGGAGGTTTTTGTTGTCAGGTAAACCAGAGCGATTGATAAAGATCAATTCAAAACCCTCTCTCCACACGATGCATGACGCAGGATGTTTCCAACGGGTCAATAACTGTGGAACATATGATTACAGACGGCAAAGCAGCACTCAAAACAGACTAGATGAGTGTATTACGGCCCGTCCATACGGCAGCTTGAAAAAAATCTTGAAAGTCTTGGAGCTGGGCGTGTCTGAAAGCTTGGGGATTTTTGCGAGCAACGCGACCAACAACCAATCACATCAATCTCCCGCCCCCGACACACAAAGCAAAAAAACCCGGTTCTTCTCCACTCAGAATATGTGCAGAAAGGAGTATGACATTGTGTGCATTATGCATATAGTCTATGATGTGGCAGAGGTAAAGTGTCAGCGGGAAGGGCTATGATGAACATGTATGAGATTAATGTCTATGGTGCTATTTTATTCTACATTCCATGCTGGCTAAAGATACTGTCTATGCTTGCTAGCAATGTTTAAACGAAGTAAAGTGGATATAAAATCCCCAAACAGCCTACCAGTTTCACCCACTATCTCTGCCACCTCCCTCCATGCCTGGTTCCTCCGGTTTGTATCCCGGTAAATAGTTCTGGTCGTAAAGAACCAGGTGATTTGCTACCGTAATTTCTCGTTTGGAATATGAGGAAATGAACTGCGGTCTGGCTCTCCCAGCTTGCACGCGGTTTGATTGGCTAGCGCTTGTACTATCAGATTTGCATAAACGGGATTTGATTGGCTGACGCTTCCAGCTCAGCTTCAAAAGTTGAACATTGCTCAACTTTTGAATCCTGAAAATCCTGGAAATCTTCGCTTTGCTTCCCCACAATGCAGTTTGGCGAAAAGCGAGGCCAAACGAAGTCACCCCCATTCAAAGTCAATGGGCAGAGAAGCGTTGGAAGATTTTTTTAACGCTGCTGTGTGGACGGGCCGTTAGTGTTGATTGGGTTTGATTTACAGTTTTTATGAGTTGAGTTCTAAAGATGTTAGTAGGCTTTCCGCTCTTATTAAATTGGCTTCAATCAATGTTTCAAAAGACGTTTTTAAAGGTCTTAAATCAACCCTGATTCGTGTCCTCCATGCGATGTTTGATGGTTTTGAGTGATTCTGTAGTCTTTGTTGTGGTTTAAGGGTTTGATAAAAACATGTTGATCAGTAAATAAAAGCAGAGTGTCACAGTTAATCGCCTCCGAGCTAAACGAGTATAAAACAAAGACGTGCTACGTTCTGTAACAGAACAGCTGTAATCTGATCAGCTGACTGTTGAGCAGAAGCTTCAGGAACAAAGGGGAGCACGTTTACTGTCAACAGAGGAATCTGTGGACAAAACGTTGTTGTTGTTTTGGTGTAAACGCTTTCTCTGGGATGGGTTGCACTGGATAGTAATCATTATCAGTTGTGTGCAAGTCATCACATCTGGGGTGTCATTTCTCCCCGTGCTTCTAGTTTCTACTGTGCAAAGAAAAATGTAAAAGTGCTCGAGATTGTGTTTTTCAGGGGAAGAAAACCCTTTTTTAACGCACGCATGGAGAAATGTGTGTTTTTACTGCAGGTTTTCTTCCACAAGTACATGATTTCAAGTACCCTTCTTACGCTACAGCAGGAATTTAATTATCATCAGTGGCGTCTTCAGGTAGGGACACACCAAGCTGACCCCAAAGAACTCACACAGACGGACCCCCGACTCTGCGTCTTGGCCATGTGTCGCACTGGAACACACCGCAAAGACTTCAGCCGACGGCCAAGAAGCACGTAGGAACTGCGCATGCATGAGTGGCAATAACTCTCCTTACCACTGATCAGGCGGCGGTAGTGTGTATTCGTCATTCAAAAGAGGCAACAACCGGAAGACAGACTGCGACATAACCGAGAGAAGAAGAACAGACTGCGTGATATAAACAAACAACAAATAGCGTGTTCCATTTTCCCTCTCCAGCAGAAGCTCACGGGGCTTTCCCCAACCTCAGTCGAGAGCTGGAGTTAAATGAAATCTCACATTTGCCTTCTTAGTCGTTTGTTTGGGTCCCTCACTTCCGTTTCGCTTCTCATGCACTGATTCGCTAGCTGAACAGCCAATCAGAGTGATTTCTTTGGCCGACAGCCTCCCGATTCAACATGTCGAATCGGCGGAGGAAGGTGTCGGCACGGCCGAAAAGACACCACGGTGCGGGACATACCGATCTGAGTAGGGCGACACTCATCGACGGCCCGACATCTATCGACGCCGATAATCAGCCTTTAAGGCCCGGACACACCAGGCCGATTATCGGCGTCGGTGGGCGTCAGGCCGATGATGAGCGTCGACACGCCCTACTCAGATTGGTGTATCCCGCACCGTCGTGTCTTTTCTGCCGGGCCGACGCCTTTTCGGCCGAAAAGGCCAAAGGCAGTCAGCAAAATAAATCACTCTGATTGGCTGTTCAGCTAGCGAATCAGTGCATGAGAAGCGAAACGGAAGTGAGGGATCCAAACAAACGACTAAGAAGGCGAATCTGAGATTTCATTGAACTCCAGCTCTCGACTCAGGTTGGGGAAAGCCCCGTGAGCTTCTGCTGGAGAGGGAAAATGGAACACGCTATTTGTTGTTTGTTTATATCACGCAGTCTGTTCTTCTTCTCTCGGTTATCACACAGTCTGTCATCCGGTTGTTGCCTCTTTTGAATGACGAATACACACTACCGCCGCCTGCTGGTAAGGAGAGTTATTGCCACTCACGCATGCGCAGTTCGTACGTGCTACTTGGCCGTCGGCTGAAGTCTTTGCGGTGTGTTCCAGTGTGACACATGGCCAAGACGCAGAGTCGGGGTCCGTCTGTGTGAGTTCTTTGGGGTCAGCTCCGTGTGTCCGGGCCTTTACATGTCAACAATAGCCTAGAGTAATTCTTATAATGTTAATAGTTCACTACTCCAACTTGACGTCCAAACTAGGTGATATTTGAGCTTGTGCTGACTTTTTTTTTAGCTGCCTTTTATATTGAAATCTTCTACAGCTTCCATTACTCTGTTTGGAGAAGGAAATACCAAATGCTGCACGCAGGTTATTGAATTTCTGCTTGCATCACTGGATGTTTATCCTTTCGACCACACTTTGTTTTGATGTCTAAGGTTTCAGATAAATGAGAGGCTGCTGCAGTTTGAGATAAATCCTGTCTCGAGCTTCCTGGTTACACTGCAGAAAGATTCTTTAGAGTTAGTGGCCATGCATTGGTCTGAAAACTGTGAAAACACCTCGATGGGAATCAGTTGGACGGCCTACTTCTCATCAGATCCTCAGACAACCCCGACAGTGTTTTCCAAGCTCCTGTTTCGAAGAATAAGTCGTCTCTCTCTCTCTCTCCCTTTCTCTCTGTCTCTCTCTCTCTCCCTTTCTCTCTCTCTCTCTCTCTCTCTCTCTCTCTCTCTCTCTCTCTCTCTCTCTCTCTCTCCCTTTCTCTCT
>NW_011343797.1:12511-13288 GCF_000735185.1 Notothenia coriiceps
CTTTGAAAAAATCGTGAAAATCTTGGAGCTGGGCGTGTCTGAAAGCTTGGGGATTTTTGCGAGCAACGCGACCAACAACCAATCACATGAATATCCCGCCCCCGACACACAAAGCAAAAAACCCGGTTCTTCTCCACTCAGAATATGTTCAGAAAGGAGTATGACATTGTGTGCATTATGCATATAGTCTATGATGTGGCAGAGGTAAAGTGTCAGCGGGAAGGATGATGATCATGTATGAGATTAATCTCTATGGTGCTACTTTATGCTACATTCCATGCTGGCTAAAGATACTGTCTATGCTTGCTAGCAATGTTAAAACGAAGTAAACTGGATATAAAATCCCCAAACAGGCGAAAACCTACCAGTTTCACCCACTGTCTCTGCCACCTCCCTCCATGCCTGGTTCCTCCGGTTTGTATCCCGGTAAATAGTTCTGGTCGTAAAGAACCGGATGATTTGCTACCGTAATATCTCGTTTGGAATATGAGAACTGCGGTCTGTCTCTCCCATTTTGCACGCGGTTTGATTGGCTAGCGCTTGTACTGTCAGATTTGCATAAACAGGATTTGATTGGCTGACGCTTCCAGCTCAGCTTCAAAAGTTGAACATTGCTCAACTTTTGAATCCTGAAAATCCTGGAAATCTTCGCTTTGCTTCCCCACAATGCAGTTTGGCGAAAAGCGAGCCAAACGACGTCACCCCCATTCAAAGTCAATGGGCAGAGAAGCGTTGGAAGATTTTTTTTAACGCTGCTGTGTGGACGGCCGGGCCGTT
>NW_011343797.1:14004-14470 GCF_000735185.1 Notothenia coriiceps
CAAAGAACACGTCCCAACGGAACGTCGCCTCCCGTCTCTGCGTCTTGGCCATGTGTCGCACTGGAACACACCGCAAAGACTTCAGCCGACGGCCAAGAAGCACGTAGGAACTGCGCATGCATGAGTGGCAATAACTCTCCTTACCAGCAGGCGGCGGTAGTGTGTATCCGTCATTCAAAAGAGGAAACAACCGGAAGACAGACTGCGTGATAACCGAGAGAAGAAGAACAGACTGCGTGATATAAACAAACAACAAATAGCGTGTTCCATGTTCACTCTACAGCGAGAAGCTCACGGGGCTTTCCCCAACCTGAGTCGAGAGCTGGAGTTAAATGAAATCTCACATTTGCCTTCTTAGTCGTTTGTTTGGGTCCCTCACTTCCGTTTCACTTCTCATGCACTGATTCGCTAGCTGAACAGCCAATCAGAGTGATTTCTTTGGCCGACAGCCTCCCGATTCAACATG
>NW_011343797.1:14586-15774 GCF_000735185.1 Notothenia coriiceps
CCCGGACACACCAGGCCGATTATCGGCGTCGGTGGGCGTCAGGCCGATGATGAGCGTCGACACGCCCTACTCAGATTGGTGTATCCCGCACCGTCGTGTCTTTTCTGCCGGGCCGACGCCTTTTCGGCCGAAAAGGCCAAAGGCAGTCAGCAAAATAAATCACTCTGATTGGCTGTTCAGCTAGCGAATCAGTGCATGAGAAGCGAAACGGAAGTGAGGGATCCAAACAAACGACTAAGAAGGCGAATCTGAGATTTCATTGAACTCCAGCTCTCGACACAGGTTGGGGAAAGCCCCGTGAGCTTCTGCTAGAGAGGGAAAATGGAACACGCTATTTGTTGTTTGTTTATATCACGCAGTCTGTTCTTCTTCTCTCGGTTATCACACAGTCTGTCATCCGGTTGTTGCCTCTTTTGAATGACGAATACACACTACCGCCGCCTGCTGGTAAGGAGAGTTATTGCCACTCACGCATGCGCAGTTCGTACGTGCTACTTGGCCGTCGGCTGAAGTCTTTGCGGTGTGTTCCAGTGTGACACATGGCCAAGACGCAGAGTCGGGGTCCGTCTGTGTGAGTTCTTTGGGGTCAGCTCCGTGTGTCCGGGCCTTTACATGTCAACAATAGCCTAGAGTAATTCTTATAATGTTAATAGTTCACTACTCCAACTTGACGTCCAAACTAGGTGATATTTGAGCTTGTGCTGACTTTTTTTTTAGCTGCCTTTTATATTGAAATCTTCTACAGCTTCCATTACTCTGTTTGGAGAAGGAAATACCAAATGCTGCACGCAGGTTATTGAATTTCTGCTTGCATCACTGGATGTTTATCCTTTCGACCACACTTTGTTTTGATGTCTAAGGTTTCAGATAAATGAGAGGCTGCTGCAGTTTGAGATAAATCCTGTCTCGAGCTTCCTGGTTACACTGCAGAAAGATTCTTTAGAGTTAGTGGCCATGCATTGGTCTGAAAACTGTGAAAACACCTCGATGGGAATCAGTTGGACGGCCTACTTCTCATCAGATCCTCAGACAACCCCGACAGTGTTTTCCAAGCTCCTGTTTCGAAGAATAAGTCGTCTCTCTCTCTCTCTCCCTTTCTCTCTGTCTCTCTCTCTCTCCCTTTCTCTCTCTCTCTCTCTCTCTCTCTCTCTCTCTCTCTCTCTCTCTCTCTCTCTCTCTCCCTTTCTC
>NW_011343798.1:0-5018 GCF_000735185.1 Notothenia coriiceps
GAGTGGGCCAACATTCCACAGGCCACAATCAACAACCTGATCAACTCTATGCGAAGGAGATGGGTGGCATGTTAGGGTTAGGGTTAGGGTTTAACCCTAGGGTTTTCGGACCCCCCCAGACATTAAATCAAAACTGCACGTTTCAGAGTGGCCTTTTATTGTGGCCAGCCTAAGGCACACCTGTGCAATAATCATGCTGTCTAATCAGCATCTTGATATGCCACCCCTGTGAGGTGGGATGGATTATCTCGGCAAAGGAGAAGTGCTTACTATCACAGATCTTTTCAGATTTGTGAACAATATTTGAGATAAATGGTTATTTTGTGTACGTAGAAAATGTTTTAGATCTTTGAGTTCATCTCATGAAAAATGGGAGCAAAAACAAAAGTGTTGCATTTATATTTTTGTTCAGTGTAGTAAGATTGATTTCAGTATTCACTTGTCTGGAAATACCGAAGACTAGAAACGGTTTTGAAAACTTTTGTCACATCTTTGATAATGTCTTCTGGCCAATCAGAATCAAGATAACGGTGTGGTGTTGTTGCAGGAACTCCTGACAGAGAATACTTTTGCTGTAGTACATCTCTATATACATCGATCCAAATAAGAACCCACGGTTTGATGATTGATAGGTGTGTGGGCTGTCTTTCATTTTGACACACAGAACAATGTTATAATAAACATACATACATACTGTATGTTGTATGGATATATCCGCCTTCTTTCCTTTATCTTTCCATTCCCACAACAATATAGCTACAGTATATAAAGAAATGGCATATTTTGGACATAGTTCGAATGGTGATTAATCATGATTAATTCATTTTTAAGCTGTGATTAATCTGATTAAACATTTTAATCGTTTGACAGCCCTAGTTTTAACCAATCAAAGTTGCACAATAAACCAGCTGGATTAGACCCGCCCTAACAATCCAAAGTGGCCCCAATTGGCTCAGAACAGCAGTCAGACAGATTTCCTTGTGTAGCCCAGCTGCAGACATAGAGGGAGCGGTGTCGCAGTGATTACTGATTGTCTGTGTACTCAGGGGGATTGCAGATATTGCAGGATTCTTAATACATATCAGCTTTGTTATGTATGCCTGATGGATGGTTGTTTGCAGTGACCATCTTTTAGCCTTGGCTTTCATTCTAAAAGCAGTGTTTGTGTGTACGACCGATCATGTGTGCGTTTTGTGTGCGTGTTAAAAGCCAAACTACAATCCCCTGTGATTGATGCTACATGTAAAACTAAAACCGGGCCCGCCTGAACACCGCCATACATTACACTTGATGACAACAACGTGTCCTGGGATGACAGCAGGGCCGCGCCCCGATACCAATAAATCCATATTTCTCCTTGTACTCTGCTCATTTACTCTCTTTTCCTGCCGCCGAAGCATCATCGCCGAGTCACACAAGAGCAGGTTTTTATCCTGCTTTACAGAAGAGCGGGAGTCATTTCTGAGTGGATGTGAGAGAGCAAATCTTTCTATAGGGAGAGAGGGGGAGGCAGAATGAGAGAGAAAAGGGTTGACAATATATCACTAACCAGGGCTTGCTGAAACCAGTGGTTGTTCGATTTTTCACTTCAACTGTCAGTATTACTTACAAAATATCTGTCCGCGCCGAAAAAAGGCTACGGAATTGAGCAGCTCCTCGGACATAATTGTGTTCATTCCAAATGGGGGTCAATAGCAGGGCAGACGTATAACATAAACCCAAATACGGTTACAATTTGGCAACACAAACACAGCTACCCGGACGGATAATGCTTTTCCACTCTCCACTGGCAGGCTATTGAATGGACGAGTTCAAACCGAGTATGTCAGCTCCGGCGGTGTGGTTTATTCAGCTCGCCTCTTTATGACTAAACATACAAGTTTAGTCTCACACTGGTGGTTTTTCTCAAATCTGTGTCTGTATGCAAAAGGAATAGTGTTTTACCTGCACTCGCTGTGTGATAGGCATTCTTTATCTGCCTTTCTCTTTCATCCAGTGGCTCATTTCAACTGACAGCCCACTGAGTGTCATTTGATGGCAAGCTTTATTCTGTCTAACTTCTCGCTGGGTTGCTCCTTTGTGCGCCAGAACTGTCAAAATTATATTGCGAGCATTGTACCTCGAGCCTACCCCAAAATCATATTCACACTGTGCTTTATCTTCGGTTAGGCAAGGTCCCTGAGCAGAATACATTACACAAGTACTGAGCTTTATAATGTTTTCACTTTTACTCAAACTCTTTGGACTTGCTTTGAACTTCTGGATGAGAACTTTTTTAAGGGATATGACTGAGGCCTGTTTTAAAAAAGTTTATTGTGTTGCTGGGCCGGGACTCACGCCGAGCTTAACCAAAGTTTTTAATGACTTGACAACAACACTTGACTGCTTTACAAGCCTGCAAATACACTAGCAAATGTCTGTCTGTGAACATGCTAAAAAGGGTTTTCCGACACGAACACACATGAAAGCTTTCATATCTTCAGTGACATGCGGGAAGACACAGGTAAATGCAAAAAGCAAAGCATGAAAGCCATCCCAACAACACATCCAAATGACATCTTAAATATACATACATGCGCATGTAGAGGGGGAAGATTCACTCGCGCACGGAAAAACACACTCAGACACATGCGCTGATCTGTTGTCCTTGTTGTTTTTCTGCCTTGCCTTTCATGTTCAAAGCTTAGTGTGTGATTCCTGCATCTCCGCTGAGGATATAGAGAGAGGGAGCATAATCTGTGTGACGGGGTAGAGGTGAAGAAAGAGAAAAAGAGGTGGCAGAACGAATGAAAGGCAAGGGAGAATGTATAATTGAGCAACCTTGGCGATCTCGTACCTTCGTAACACGATTAGGACTAACCTGGCATCTAAATATGGAACAGGGATATGTTCCTGTAGGTAACCGTTGCCACAGGCCTCCATATTTAACATGATAATATTTCATAATATCTGTTGATTGCTTATTCCCTGTAGGTGGAGGCAAGCAGGTTGCTACTCAAGCCTTCATAAACATCTCTAGAAATGAAAGCACTTGGTAGCTTAATCATTATCAGAAATCCTTTATTTGTCACACCATGGGAATTTATTTTGTTACAGCAGAGGGTACAGTGCAATAGAAAGGGCTGATTTAATAGGTAAACATAATACATTTGGAGGTAAGCACACATTAATAAGATCAAATAAGTATACAAGCATTAAGTACATGTTTTAAATAGTAAGAAGCATTTTGAAAAAAATAAAGTGTCTACATTAGCATCCAGACATAACTGTACAACATTTAATTGAAAACGCAATATGGGCTAGGGCTATATTGAAATTGCAGGGGCCACAATATTTTTGTTATGCTTTATATGTGCTAATATTATTCAGAATTTGTTATGTTGGTGCTGCATAGAGTGTTTGTTACATATCTTCTTAAAACAATCAAACCATGATCATTTTAAATATGTTTTTCATTGAGGATAATGATGCTAAACTGATCGTGAGTCAAAATTATTCACTACTTGCATGACAGGTACATGAGACAGGAAAGAAAGGTTCAATATTAAAATAACTGTACAAAATTGCACATAATCAGAAAGTATTGCACACTTTTGGTACTCAGGCATTGTACTCAGGCAGTGTAACCTTCATGCAAGACTAATTGCCAGAGAGTGAAATATTGGCGTATGTAAATGGTCAGCTTCACCTCAGATTGTCGCCATCAACACGACCATCAAGAGATGATGGGTCAGTAGAACCCGCGTGTGTTTGTGCAGCCCATAATAAACCGAGTCAGCGTGAGGTAGAGACGATGCCCGGCAGATATTAACAGCAAATAAGCTCCAGATTCATCCCTCTGTCCCCACCAACACACACACACACACACACACTCACACACACACACACACACACACACACACACACACACACACACACACACACACACACACACACACACACACACACACACACACACACACACAGAGACGCTTGCTGCACCTCTGGCGCCAGGCCAAGCTCAGCAGCGATGTGGTGGAGTGGCAGAAGCAGCAGTTGGCAGAATATCAGCAAATGGCAGCGCAGTTATGGGAGAACATTAGTGTGTGTGTGTGTGTGTGTGTGTGTGTGTGTGTGTGTGTGTGTGTGTGTGTGTGTGTGTGTGTGTGTGTGTGTGTGTGTGAACATACTACATGTGTTGACAGAGACAGCTGGGCTTTAAACAGGAGCAGGCTGTTGGATAAATCAATGAGGCAGTGGGGTGGCCGCCACCTCCCCTGTTACTCAGCAGAAAGGACCCCTCTTCATGCGCTCAGGACACATCTCAGTGGGTGTGGGTGAATATCTTCCTGCTGAGTGTTTGCCAGCAAGCGTTTATGGATCCAGCTGTGGGCCCCAGCGTACACCACTTTATAGCAATGAGAACACACTTTGTTTTGAAACTTTCTGCTTCTCGGATCCACTGTGAAGTTTGTTTGGCCTTCAACGGTGTTCTCCTCTTTTCTCTTTGTGTTATGACAATTATCATAAGACGTATTCAGACAGAACCGAGGACTTTTTAAATAGATTCAATATGATTGTTTTTAATTGCAGATGGGGAATTATTTGTCAGAGTTCTAGAGGATTGAGAGCATGATATCACTTAGTTCAAACCTTGCCAGCACATTTCAGTTATTGTTGTGACAAACCTTCAGTTCTTAGTCTTTGTCTACGTATGCTTTAATGTTCAAAAAGGTCTTATTTTTGTCATACTGCCTGTACTGCTCCTCTTTTCGCCCTCTGTCTGAAACCAGAGCCCAGTGATTGGTCAGTTGGCAAACTCTGTTCTCATTGGTCCCACCCCTTAACCTTTCACATCATCACAATGTCTTGGAGAGCAAGCAAATGCCTGATTGTTACATAGTGATGTCATTATTTTACTGAAGATAATAAAGGAGTTCAATCTAGGGCAGGGGTCGGCAACCTTTTTGATATGAAGTGCCATTTAAAAAAAAAATTGTTATCAGCGTGCCAACGATCGAGAATTATCAACGGGGGGG
>NW_011343799.1:0-2139 GCF_000735185.1 Notothenia coriiceps
ACTTTATTATTTATACGCGTCACAATAATGAGCGAAGTTTAGCCTCAGAGCGGCCGTATTCAATGGGAATATAGCCGCCACAACGGTAGTTCAGGTAAATTAGGAACAGGAGGTTGTGGACTCACGGTGATGGAGGTTCAGCCGACAACGGTAGTTCAGGTAAATTAGGAACAGGAGGTTGTGGACTCACGGTGATGGAGGTTCAGCTGATATACAGTAGTTGTGGTAAATAAGGAACAGGAGGTTGTGGACTCACGGTGGTGACGGGGTACAGCGGGTTCTGGACGGACAGCAGCAGGACTTTGTTCCCGCTGCTGGGGTCGTCTATGTTGGTGGGTCTGGTGATCCTCTGGCTAGTGGAGAAGTTGAAAAAGGCCTGCTGCTCGGCGATGCAAACCGCGTCACGATTTCCACTCGACACGCAGCGCTCGGCACTCTCCACGCTGTCGAACTCCACCAGGGCCTGGCGCTTAAACGGCATCATCATCACGTAACTAAAACCAGAGAAAAAGAGGTACTAAATCAAGGTTGAAGTTTTTTCAGGGGCCTTTTATTAAATCAAATAAGTATCTAACACTGCATTGTAACTTTTGTGTGGGTTTTATACCTGTCTTAATATATTCAAGCTTGTATTTGTTTTCATTCTCTTGGCTTTTTATTGACTTCAATTAAAGTGCACCAATCATGCTATTTTTAGGCAATAGCATACAGTAGCTCTCAGATATATAAAAATATATAAAAAACATGTCTATGAAGTGTTTTGCTCAAAATACCAAACAGATCACCCATTTTAGCCATGCCTCATATCCCTCTATTTCACTTCCTGTTTCAAAAGTGCTGATTTGGGGTATAAAGCTGTAAAAGACATAAAAAAGTGCATTTTGCATGATAGGTCCCCTTTAAGTCACATTGTGTCTTTGTTATCCTATGTCCGCTCGTTTTTTTGTAAAGCAGTTTGAATTGTTGTTTTTGTGTTTTCTCCAATGTGGTGTGTAAATAAACTTCGCTTGCCATTCTTTGTGTAAGTGCAAGCTCCAGGTTAAAGCTGCTGTTTTTTGTTTTACAGAGCTCTATGGAAAGTAGGTATATTATTTAAAAAGATTAGACGCTAAAAATATATTTTTTTAAATGACAAATTAGATGTTGGTGGAAGTTTTACAAGATGTATCGGAGAGTCCAATATTGTTGACTGTCAATTCCTTTGTATATATTGTCAAAAAGGTTGAATAATAATAAGAACTTACCAAAATAAAAAGGAAAATTATTTTTAATATCAACCAAATTTCTGAATAAAAACTGCTTAACTGCTCAAAGAGATGCCAGTCATATTTACATACGGATACTGGCTCTGTAATCTGAGAGCTTTTTAAATCCCCCAGCTCACAGGAAAATGCTGCCTCTTCAAAATAAATGTGGCTAGCTTTTACGTAATCCTCCTCACTCTGGCTTCCTCATTTCTGTCTGTGTGCTGCGATTAATTCATGATGGTTAGTATCATCACTTTGAACGTCCTCTCAGCACTTTTGATCTGTTCAAAACGGCGTTAAATTATTCTTATGATAATGATGCTATGATCGCAACAAGAAGTGGCAATGCTGGAAAAAAAGACTTCATTTATTTTGTGAGGTTTTGACTGCAGAGAGAGCATTACAACCTGATGATCTGCAGGTTAAGCAGCAGAGGTGTGTGATGAATGAGTGCAAATCATGTTGTTCTGATGGACAGCAAACCACATCAGACTGCACCTCAATATCTGGCTAATATGTGTAAATAATTCAGCCATTTAATGTGTGTGAGCAGCCGGCTACTGTAGTCAGTAATTAAAACTCCAGAGAGTCTGTTATTGAAGTCTAGACTTAATCAAACATATTAGATGTCTACATATTAGATGTCTTTTGAGTGTGTGTGAGAATTTGTGAGATGGTTTTCCAAGGTTAAATAAAAACACTAGACATAGCATTTCATGTATTGAGTATTTTTAAGTACACTGAAAAAGCGGAAACATTGACTTTAATTAAATGTATTATTATGTATTACCAATTTCACATAACTGTATTAGGTTAGTTGAAAGCAAAAATATGAAGTTGAAGCTAATATTTTATTGTTTGAACTTAATATTATTGCTTTCAACTAACCTAA
>NW_011343800.1:0-2225 GCF_000735185.1 Notothenia coriiceps
CTTTCCCTGGCCACATCAACCAGCTCTGACTGGGGGATCCCAAGGCGCTCCCAGGCCAGAGAAGAGATATAATCCCTCGAACTGGTCCTAGGTCTACCCCTTGGTCTCCTCCCAGCTGGACGTGCCTGGACCACCTCCCTAGGGAGGCGCCCAGGTGGCATCCTAACTAGGTGCCCGAACCACCTAATATATACATTTATTGGAAATGTACGTGCACGCATGCATGAAAGCTGATTTACCGTTACCTGTAAACGTAACAATACATATGCAAATGGTCTGCTTTTTTTTATTTAGAAATGGTAAATGGACTGTACTTATATAGCACTTTACATACTACATGTCATTCACCCGTTCACACCCATTCATACAGAGCAGTGTACCTTACTCTAGGACCTAACATGCATACACATTCACACACCGTTGGCCATGCCATCGGGAGCAACTCAGGGTTAAGTATCTTGCCCAAGGATACATCGACATGTTGACTGCATGGGCTGGGATCGAACCCACAACCTTCTGGTTGAAAGACGACCGCACTCCCTCACAGCCACAGTCGCCCTACTAGGAGGATTAAATCCCTTCAAAGTTGCATAACTGCCTGCTTAATAAGCTGAATATGAATGATAAGGCCCCTTCAAAGCACAGCTTGACAAACAACAACATGTCTTCTTTAGATATATATTACTTCCTTTAATTCAGAATATTTTTTCATAGAAAAACTCGCTGTACAGACACACCCACCAGAAATATTCACATGCAATACAAATCAGAATTTTTTTTTTTTGTTGGTATTACTGACATGTTAATGAGCTTTTTCTTTTCCCCCATCACAATCTCATGTAAAAATATATATAAGTTAAAGTCACACGTATGTCATCGTGATATATACAGAAACACATTCACACATGAACTCCTCCCGCCTCTTTCATCACGTTGGAGTCCATTTTGTCCTGAGTTGAATGATTTTCCCGCCTCTCCTCTCACTGCCCAGCGGATCCAGTGGTATCGTCGCTCTCGGCTCCATGAGGAGATCCAGGAGAAGACTCCTCCTCTCCGCCTCCCCCTGCCATCCTCGCTGCCTTGCCCTTGAGCAAGGCGCTGTCGGGGTGCAGTGAGTTCAGGTGGATGACCAGCTCGTCCTGGGACCCTGACGTCAGGCCGCATTCCTCGCAGACGTACAGCTTGTTGCGGCGCTCCTTGTAGGCGTACTTCTGCGCCACGCTGTGGATCTTCTTCATGTGGGACTCCAGGGAGCAGCGCTGGGTGAACGCCTTTTCACACAGCGTGCACTTATAGGGACGCACTCCTGTGGAGAAGAGGTGGGACAATGTCATTTCATTTATTATATATATCCAATTTATTTCTTCAATATTTATTTTGGCCTTTTTTTAATTATTATTATTTATATTTATTCTATTTTTTTTTTTACATAACCAACTCCTGTCAGGAAGATGTGGAAAAATGTCATTAAGTATATTATAACGACGTATTATAGCCCCCTTTAATATGTCACTGTTTTGCAGTTGGCTTGTGTCTTTATTGCTATTTTTAATTATATTTTTCTTGACGATAAAATATTTTCTATATTTTTTTTTATATATAATATTGGTATTTTTTTGGATCCACCCTTGATATGATTATTATTTATATTAATTATAATTGTATTTTTAATTAATTAGTTCAATATTTGTTTGGTCTGTATTATTTTATATTATTATTTATTTATATTACATTTTTTTTTGCCGCATTTTTAAAGAAATGACATAAAAAGTCAAATGTCATTTTGTCCTGTGTTTATGTGCAGTGTGTGTTCATACCTGTGTGTGTGTGTGTGTGTGCGGGAACATGTGTGTGTTCATACCTGTGTGTGTGTGTGTGTGTGTGTGTGGGAACATGTGTGTGTTCATACCTGTGTTTAAGTGCGGGAACATGTGTGTGTTCATACCTGTGTGTGTGTGTGTGGGAACATGTGTGTGTTCATACCTGTGTGTGTGTGTGTGTGTGTGGGAACATGTGTGTGTTCATACCTGTGTGTGTGTGTGAACATGTGTGTGTTCATACCTGTGTGTGTGTGTGTGGGAACATGTGTGTGTTCATACCTGTGTGTGTGTGTGTGGGAACATGTGTGTGTTCATACATGTGTGTGTTCATACCTGTGTGTGTGCGTACGTGTCTCTTGAGGTCGAAGGTGTCGTTGAAGCCTTTCCCACAGAAGTTGCACGGGT
>NW_011343801.1:0-2721 GCF_000735185.1 Notothenia coriiceps
TCTAGTTGATGGAAGAATGGAAGAGCCTGCAGTCAGTGGGTAACATCACTGATCTGTTTCCCCACTGAGAGAAACACCTCCCTGTGTTTAATACAATACTGCTGAACCAGCAGAGACCCCTCACTGACCAGAGAGTCTCCAGTCTGCAGTCTGGACTCTCCAGAAGATCTCTCAGCAGCTTCTCTGAATCCTTCAGATCGTTGTCCCACAGGTTCAGATCTCTCAGATGGATGTTGGACTTCAGAGCTGAGGCCAGAGCAGAACAGCTGATCTCTGACAAACTGCAGTTCCTCAGTCTGAATAAAGGAAACATGATGAGGATGCAAATCAGTTTATAATCAGATGTGTTACTCAACATTGAAATGAATGGGAACAGAAACATGTCTTCTTCAGAAAGTCAACTTTATCCTGTAAAACTAATATTACTTAAGGACATCACCCGCCCGGCTGCGGTGGCCACTCCATGGATCAGATTGTTTATCTGACCTATGCAGCGGTCCGGATAATCACTCCCGTCCTGAGACGGGAGAATAGGGTCGTCTGCCTGAGGAGTAATCAGGGAGACGCCCAACACACCTAGATTATTGGCCGCTGCCGCCGTCTGTGCACCGAGCCTGAACATTTTGTCTAAATATTCCAGGGATTCTCCGTCCCGTGGAAGCGGGGGCAGAGGTTTCTTCCCCTCCGCCCAACCAGCTGACCGCGGCAACAGATGGGCCGCCAGGCTCTCATCGAGGGGGGGCACGCCAGGACACACCTTGTCTGATCGGCCCTTCCTTCAATGGACGCCGCCATGTCGCCTCCACACACTGCCAGATGTCTGGCAACGGGGGCGAGACGAAGACCGGCTGCGCCGGAAGCACCAGGCCGTAGAACCCCTGTCCGAGGCGGCTTATGGGCCTCGGTGGCAGTGGTGGGGGGAGCGGTAGACCTACATAAACCGCTGCCTGGGTCATCACCGCTGGGAAGTCCAGTCGCGCAGACCTAAGTGCTGGGCAGATCGTCCATTTCCATCACCTCGAGGTCCGGATCTCTCCCTTCTCTCCAGAAGTGCTCCACACGGTGCTGGCGGCTCAGTATCGGGATCGAACGACAGGCAACGCAGGAAGGTGTCTGGCCCGTTCCCTGCTCAGCGTGGTCCGACCCCAGGCACTGGAAACATTGGCGGTGCGGATCTGCTCCCGCAATCAGGCCAGGGCACGACGGGCAGCTTCGATGTTCCAGGAGTGGCTCCATTCTTGATAATTCTCTTTCGCTTTCCTTTCTCTTTCTACAACGTCTCAGACTCAGTGCTAGAATATTTCACCTCCGCTCGCTGAAGACTAAAGGATAATGGTTAGGAGGTGGGGCCGCCTTATATATGGAAGTGAGATGCGCACGCATTCAGGTAGGCCCGCCCCGGGGCCGGCTACGTCTATAGAAATCTCAGTAGGTGAATGCTTGCATAATAAGGTCTCCCTTGAAAAAGAGATCTATGATCTCAATGGGACCAATCTGGTTAAATAAAGGTTTGAAATGAAATAAGGTAGTACCCATAGAATCCAGTAGAGTGATATAACACCGTTTTATCTGATAATGCTAAACAAAACCAGCTCACCAGGTTATCACTATTATTAATAAACATCTTAAAAAGACATATCACAGATATTCCCAAGTAGTTCAATAATGTTTTGAACAATATATATAGTTTTTAAATCAGTATTTATCAACATTGTTGCTATTTAAAACCATTTTATACACAGATACAATGATAATATAATTGCATAATGAAATATCCTTAGATAATGTTAGCTTACTCTGCTGCGTTTTCCCTTTACAAACTGCTCACATGATATCATTAAAGAACAGTTTAATATATTAGATTACATCAAAACTGGATCCTCTTCAGGTCAGGTTACAGTAGAGACTCTTACTTTGTGTCTGAGGGTCCAGGTTCATTACTGAAGACTGGAGGACGACCCATAGACCGGTCACTCTTCAGAGACAGAAAGCTGGAGACTGAAGATTTGTCCTCTTCCTCTTCTTTTACACCACTCATCTTCTACAGTCTGAGAGATCACACACACACACACACACACACACACACACACACATTAATATCACTCTTTTTTCAATCCAAACCATCATAGTAATAAACTTGGTTAAAACATCAAATCAGTCAGACTTCAGACAGGCCTCCATTTTGACTGCGCTGTCACACGTTATGTAACTTTGATGAATCAGCAAACAGGAAATAAAAAGAGTTTGCAGAAGTCTCATTGGAATCTAGGACGCTGATTTTTAACAAAGAAGTTATGTTATCAGTCTAACAGAGTACATAATGAATCTTTTAGAAAGCAGAACTTTGCGTTTACACTCACCCCGTTGTTCTCCTTCTGCTCCGGCGAGCTGTAAAATGACGTCTGGCAGTCCGACTTCTTAATTGGACTTTAACACCTTTACCTGTCTGCAGCTCCTCCCTTTGTTTTATAACCAGCCTTATCAGCTGAACCAGTTCACATCCAGGGACTCTGTTCAGTGAGATAGAAATAGAGCTAAAAACAAGCTCAACAGAGTTATTGAAAACATGAATACCACAGTGTGGAAATAACCCAGTAAACATCCTGCATTCAAAACCTCACTGAAGTTAAAGTGTTGAGGTATTTAAGTACTCTAGTGTTAACTGTGCATTCAATTGTTCCCTATTTTATACATGTGTTTCTGGATTATTAACCCTGCTGC
>NW_011343802.1:0-1265 GCF_000735185.1 Notothenia coriiceps
TGTGTGTGTGTGTGTGTGTGTGTGTGTGTGTGTGTGTGTGTGTGTGTGTGTGTGTGTGTGTGTGTGTGTGTGTGTGTGTGTGTGTGTGTGTGTGTGTGTGTGGAGGTGTGTGTGGTTAAAAGTTAAAACACATCAGCCACACCGCTCTTTAGCCTTTCTGATGATTCTGAAGGTAAATAAAGTGAAGGCGGTGCTTGAAAGGCGGTGCGTGAAAGGCACTGCGCGCTTTTCTTCTCAGAGGCTGAGTTAACCCTCCCGCTGCCTCATGGTGCTGCAGAGGTTTCATGAAGTGAAGGAGGTCCTGCCAACACTGGCAGGACAGAAGACGACACGCCCGTTCTAAGCCGTGTCCCTCACTCCTCACATCCCAAGCTGCATCCCCAAAAAGTTTATTATGTTGTTACATCGTTTCAGATGTTATGTTTCAGTTGTGCTCCTCATAAGCCATTAAAACAGTAAAAACACGTTCAGTTTCCTTTTGCTTTTTGTGTCTCCTGTTCACCAAGACATACCCATCTGTGATGGAAAAAGAAAGTAATCCAAAAGTAATCTGATTACGTTACTTTTTTAAGACACGTAACTGTAACTGTATTCGGATTACTTTCAGAGCCATGTAATTAGTAATCAGTAACTGATTACATTTACAAAGTAACCCTCCCAATCCTGTACACAGTTTAATACTGGCAACTTCTAATTGTGGGAAATAGGGAAACGTCTTATAAAGAGACGTGCCATATAATGTTGCGAAACACACAATAGCCAGCATGTGTAGTTCTGGGGGGGGGGCTGGACCCGTCCAATTCCAGTTTTGGAAAGTCTGCCGTGGTTCCATTCCATTTCAAAGAGCTTGTCGCACTGCCACTCCAACATCCAATCACAGGGCTTGATGACTAATCACGGGGTTTGTAAAGCAAGGCGAATGTTGTAGTCCCAAACGATAGCTGGGGATTCTGGGTAGTGTAGTGTCTTCGAAAACTGTAGTGTCTAAACTCCTAAAAAACTATTTGTTTCTCTGAATCGAAGGTTAAAAACACAAAAGCATTGTACACAATTTACACCAATCAATATTGTGTAATTAACAAGGATAAACAGATCTTTTTTAGTGGATGAGTAATGCAGACATCACTGTGTATTTGACAGTGAGGGGAATATATCCGGTTTTATTATGAAAACTTTGAGACCGGAAAAACTGGTTTCACCCATGCTAACTTTACATGGAAGCTGCCGCATATACACGTTATCCTGGCGAGACCTCAAATCATCTT